>NC_092058.1:30905391-31140391 GCF_039877785.1 Chaetodon trifascialis | reverse complement strand
AGCTTTATTGACATCAGTTCAGACTGAGCTTTGATTATTATTATTATTATTATTATTAGTAGTAGTAGTAGTAGTAGTAGTAGTAGTAGTAGTAGTAGTTTATGCATATCGAACATGAGTGGTTTTGCATGGCTCAGATTACATCAGCATTCAAGACCTAGACTTTGTGAAGGATAAATCTGTCATGAAACAGTTTGTTGAAAACTAGTGCGCATAATTCCATGAAATTTGAAGTTAGCAGAGCCAGCAGCAACACCACTGAAGCCAACATCATCAAGGTTCAAGTACAGGCCATGTCATCTGTATTCACCAGTACGAAACCAATAAGCAATGGTTCCACTGGCACAAGGCAGCCTCAATCAATAAAAGGGTTCAACACCTCACACTCCTGGAGGGTGATGCTGGCTGGTCATTATGAAGCAGATGATTGTCATAATTTGCTTCTGCCCATAGCCCAACCAATGGAATCCCATATCCCACCAGTGATCGCATGTTTACCATAGCCGCTTGCAAGTCCACAGAGAATCCCCAGAGAAACAAAATGCCACTTTTGTGCTTTGGGGTGGAATGAATATGGTAGACTTCAGAGGCCACCAGCAAGGCTTTAGACTCTTGGCCTTTGGAGGTGATGATGGCATGGCTGGGTTAGAAATAGATTTTCCGCCATGGAGGACAATGATTAACCTACCCATCTGCCTGTTTGTGTATCTATGAAAACATGATTTATTTTTGTTAATACTGACTCATTTCCTATTAAAATCATCAACTCCCATGAGTTGGTTGAGGTTTATATAACTAACTTTAGTAATAAATCTGCACCATTGTTACTTAAATCATCAAATGCTTTGTCTTTTTCCACCTGTCTTCTTTTTTGCAGTCTCGTTATATCTCATCCTCTTCTTCCTGAGAGCATGTCACTCACCATATTGCTAACACTCTTCAAGGATTCTTCATATCAGGAGACTATTAAAAAGCCTTTGACTCTGCACCCTGGCATTACCTGTTGCAATCTTCTCATTTAGTTTGAGCAGGAGATTCCTCTCTCACAAATCAATATGGGAGGAGGACTGCAGGCTGCATGAAGAAAATGCCTGGAAGTGGTAATAATCACTATCTACCTGGAGATAGATGTTGAAAATATAATAAAAAAAATAAGCAAAAAAAGATTATATGAGCATACCATTTCACAGGACCTAATCCAAAACAAAATAATCAAACAAACAAACAAAATAATTAATTTTCCATTTTGGCTCTCTGGCTGATATATTGCATTGACCCCAGCTACTGAGCTCCAATTCCGCACTACTTGGCTAACTCCAGCCTTATTAATTACCTCATTAGTAAATGAGAGGAAAGATAATGGGAGGCTGTGTTTGCTGGGCATGGTGACCAAGTGAGGCAGATGGAAAGCATGACGGTCAGTGTCTGAAAGCACAGGCAGCATTATTAACCTTTGCATTTGCTCAGAGGAAGGGCCTGTCAGAGGAAGGAGAATTTAGATTCACAGATCAGTATCAGCAGTCATGCTTAATGAGATGACATCAGGAAATGCTTTCCATCCAGATATGTAGCATTTGATGAAACTTAATTAATTTATTTGTCCTTTCCTTGACTAATTAAGAGCATAATTAACAGCTGGATAAAAACTATTTTGCCCTATTCACGTGCTGAGAACTGTCTGAGTAATTTCTAAATTTTTACAACAGTAGGCTGCATGAATATGTATTTTTTTGTTTGTTTGTTTGTTTGTTTTTTGTTTTTTTTTAGAGCTGCTTTGGAAACTTGATTGTTGCATTGTTGCATGACTAGATAGTACTGCCCTTTGATAACTGTATAATTTCGGACAATTTAATGATTGCACTATTGTAACATACTGTATTCATTTCAAAATAATAATAATAATGGTGACATAATACTTTGAGTATGTGTGTGATAAATTCATAGCTTATCCATGATCTGATTGCTTTCACTATGCATTCAAGTGGTACATGTCATCAGGTACATCAGGTAAAAATCGTTCTGAGGTGCCACACAAAGCTATCACCAAACTGTTACAGAAAGGGATAAAGTAGTGGTCAATTCATATCAATTACTGTATGTTGAGCAGTCACCTAACATAGATTAATAGTGAAGTTGTGAAGTCTTTCAACAGCCCACTCTCTGTAAAGGTCAATATACCAATGACAATTCTTGGACAAGCATGACCACTGACTTCATGACTTTTGGAGCAACCTTCTTCTGTGAAATTTGAAAATGATGAATTACATAAAAACAACAAACAAACCAAAAATTGTGTACTTGCATACGAGGCAGCAAAAACAATGTATACACTACTATCAGTGTTGGGAAAGTACACTTCCTACATGAACTAGTTCAAAGTTCTGTTCATAAATTTTAAAATGAACTAGTTCAGTTCATAGTTCATAATTCAAAATTTTGAACTAAGTTCACGTTCTAAAAATGAACTAGTTCATAGTTCTTTTTTCCATATGTTGCTGCGAGCTATTACTTAAAATTATTGACACAGCCCATATAGAACCACAGACAGCAATTATTGTATTAGTTTTAACACTGTAACTATGTATCAGATTTCATCTTCACATCCAATTTTGAATCCTTATCAAACCAGGGTGTTTAGCATTGAGGGGACAACATTTCCCCATTGTTGCTTTAACACTTTGTTGATGTCCATTCAGTGCACACTAGCAGCAGCTGCAGCTTTCACCCCATGTGACTGAAGTGCGGATTTTCTTTTTGAAGATTTTTCCCATCCTCACCGACCTTGTCATAAAACTCGTTTAAATGATCATACGACGCCTCCATGCTGCTTTGTCACCTACATACTGGATTTTGTTTTGATGACGCATGCGCCGGTGCGACACTGGTGGCTGGTGTATAAGGCCTGTTTACGGTGTTTTAGCCTGGAAGACTCTGAAGATAGAAATCTGGCACCCTATTGAATGAAGTTAAACTGAGAGAGTGTGCCGTTCACAGACACCAGAATAAACGAGTTCATAGTAACGTTCATCAGGCTGTAATACAGTACATTCAGTTCACGTTCGCCCAAAATATGAACGTGTTCATGAACTATCGTTCAATGAACGCGTTCAGGCACAACACTGACTGCTATATACCCATAGATGCATCTGTCATTTCTGTGAAAGTACATTTTGAAGAAAACATTTAAACAAAAGATCACTTCCATATTTTGGAATATACTGTAAATAGCTACATGAAGTTATATGGACCAGGAATATCTTTGTCAGGACATCGCAACACATGCTTGAAAATCAGGAGTCTTTCAATTTAATTGTACTTGCTATTTATCTTTAATTTATATCAGTCATAAAGACAAAAGTCTGGTTATAATCATTTAGTGAAAGGAAAATGGTAGGGAAGTAGATTCCAGTTTCAAAATCAAAGGTTTTTATGACTGTAACAGTGAAGTTTGAGGGTACCACCTTCTGTAGGGTTACTTGTCCTAAAACTCAAGCCACAGTTCAAGCAACAAAAAGGTCAATTAAATGATTCCAGTTTAAACTGACAGCAATTTCCATTCCCTGTCACATATTACTTAGATGGTAGTAGACAGCAGAAGCACATAAAATGACCAGAGGACCTCACATTTCTCTACAGCCCATTAGGTGATTGGGGCTGGTGGTTGGGGAATTCCAGTCACATTGCTGTTCCAGATAGGCTAAAATTCATGAAGATGCTTGGGTAATAATTACAGTCATTCAGCCTCCCCTGGTGATAGTAAAGATATCCAAAGATGGCTCATTGTATGAAGGCCAACTGAATGTTATGACAGAATTAAAATGATTCCATCTAATGCTTCTATGACCCTTGAGGATAAGTACCTCAGAGGATGGAGGACACACCAATTGAAAGCTTTTCTATTGCTTATGTTTGTTGAGTTATACACACACACACACACACACACACACACACACACACACACACACACACACACACACAGAGCAGTTAAAAAGGGAGTAATTAAAAATATACCGTATGACAGGTGTTTGGCTTCATGTATTCATCCAAAGACAAAACCACAATAAACTGACGGAGAGTTTATTTTTCTAACGGTAATTAAAGTTTCCCTACTACATGGAGGTGTTCCAACCTTAGCACCAATGCTTTGTAAGTTCAGAAGTGAACAAAGGATTAAGTGTTGGTTAAAATTTGATTAAACAGGGACTGTTATGGGTTTATGAATGGTCACCTGTCTCCACTTAATAGCCATCTTGAGGAGGCTTTAATCTTGCATGCCAGTGGAAGTCAATGAGAAAAGGAGCAACCCTAGAACAATGTGGGACTAATTTCACTGCCAGAAGAAGTGATGAGTTCCCTCAATGGACAGTCAGAGGCTTTATTACCTTAACGTTTCTCAGTAATGAAGCACGAAACTCATTCAGCTCACACACACACACACACACACACACACACACACACACACACACACACACACGCACACACACACACACACACACACACACATTGTGTTTTTATCACTTGTGGGGACATTACATAGACTTACATTCATTTCCTGGAGCCTTACCCTAACCCTAACCATAACCACTATTTGCCTGTTCCTAACCTAACCTAACCTTACCTAACCCGTAACCCTATCCTCAGTCTGCACCCTAAAATTTAATGATTTACATTAAGGGGACCTGCATTTTGTCCCCATAAGGCAGGTAAGTCCCCACAACATGATAAATACAAAGGTCTCACACACACACACACACACACACACACACACACACACACACACACACACACACACACACACACACACACACGCATGCATACGCACAACTGCCTGATACAGAGCAGTAATTACTATACTGGGTGTCTGCTTCCCTTGCTATTTGAATGTGTTAGCAGTCACCACAAATATTGAACTGATGCAGATGAGACGCCTGACATATTTCTGAGGCCACGGCCTTGGCATTATGCATTAATAGACACACTTTAGCTTCAGTTAGACAATGAGAACATCTTTTCACTCCCTCCACCCCTCCCTGCTTTTTTTTCAATTTGTTTCTCTCCATCTCTGCCTTTCCTTACTTGCTGCAGATATGAAGCTGCTGAGCCCAAACAGCCAAGGTGATCTTGACTGAGGCCAATTAGCCCCCCCCCTGCTCATACTGAGCCTCACAGTGGAAACGCTTGGGGAGAAAAGCAATAGGTTTACTCTCTAAACATGCCTGGCATAAGGACAGAAATCAATAGGCACTGGTGTAATTCACTTTGCGGCAGATAACTAGAAGATGGAAGGGGGGGATTAATGAGCCTCTGACCAATGGCACGAAGAGAAAAGACACTTACGGGCCAAGCCTCATCAGGGCTTTGCCAGTGCTCCGTGGCAAGCAGATAGAGGGCTGAAACGTTAAGGGCACACTGGACTGAACTGCACTGAATTTGACTGATGCTGGACTGGAATTCTTTGAAGGTGAGTTACATTTGTTTAACTGTAAAGCATATTTCTGGACTAGGATTTGGTATGGAACTCAGAACATTTTGACTGAGCTGCATATGTAGTTTTGGAAACTGTGGGTACTTAAAAGTTGGCACTGGATGCATGGTCAGATTCTTAGTCTTGTTAACTTTCTCTACCAGCTATTTGATGTTTAAAATCACAATTTTCTAGACGCTGTACTTTAATGAGGCTATTTGAACAAGGCCCAGTTCAACCACAGGACATATCTTACACAGAGATAGTTTGAGGTTTATGTCCTGATGTTTTGAGAATTGCATTGCTGAAAGTTGTGCCTCGAGGTAAACAGAATTGAGTTTATTTCAGGGCACTGAAAAATGACATTCTTTGGCAGAGAGTAATTCCAACCTTTCAATCAGGTCTGGACTCCTGATTAAATGCATCGTAATGCCTTGAGCAACACAAATGAAGTTTCATTTATTTCCATTGTACTTAGGTAGCAGCAGAAATCTCAGAAATAGATATCTTATAGCCAGTAGCATACATCAAGTACAACTAGTTGATAAATGATAATAAATCCCAACTTAAAGCGTAGTAAGGTGATGGTTCACTGTGAGCCTTATCCAAGTGTGTGGCTCTCTGCTAGAAATAGCATTATTCCCTCATTTGGTGTTTTGATGATGCTGTGAGAGAGTTTAAGATCTGATGACTAGGATCTTTAGACAACAATGGCATATCATTCACATTACTTTCTTACTCGTCAAACTGTTTAGTGTTCTCATGTGCTGTATTGAAATATCTGTTTCTGGAGTCATTTATACGTACATGATTTTGGTAAATGAAAGGAAGAAAAAAACAGAACTTTGTCAAAACATGTATCATGTTAATTCTGGTACTAAAAGTCAGGTGATGAATTGCCACAGGTGCCAAAAGTGCCAATATCCATTGCACATTTGAGGTCAAAATGAGGCTTGGATTTTTCCTTTGGTTGATGCTACACCACTACAGCACTATTACATTAGTTACCATTAGATTTGAAATGCACACAGTTACAGTGCACACTTCAGACCTGCTCAGTCCAAGATTAAGCAAGATCTTAGATTTAACCTTTCTTCTGTATTTCAAAGGCAGAGGATGCCCTTCCACTTAAGCCAAGCTGAGGAGCCAAACTGAATCAATTGCTGTATATCCTCAGCAATTCTGTTGGATCTTCAGAGGAAACCGCTCAATGCATATCTTCAGAGCAGGAGAAAGATTGCAGCTTTTTTTCTGCCATTTTCTGCACAGCTCACACTGTTCTGGGACAATCAATGTCCCCACTGCCTAGATATTTTTACATATATGGTGATCAATCGGCTCAGTATTCCAATGACCAATTACCAGATAACACATCAGAACTGTACACCCCTTTACACACACACACACGCGCACACGCACACACACACACACACACACATACACACACACACACGCACGCACGCACGCACGCACGCACGCACGCACGCACGCACGCACGCACGCACGCACACACACATCATTTTCAATTACATACTGCTAAACATGTTCAGCAGCAAAGGATCTCCAAGCAGCAGCATCGATCACAGGCCAGCATGGAGAAAAGGCTGAAAATACAGCTGCACACACGCGCGCACACACACACACACACACACACACACACACACACACACACACACACACACAGACAACTAGTCTAGATATCCAGGCATGCATGTGCTCTATCTCTCAACAGCCAGTCCTCAACAGAAAAATTGTTGTATAGGTTATTATGACCCATATAGCAAGAAAGAACCCAGATGAGGGTGGTGAGGTGAATGGATGAGTCAAACAAGCACAGGGCTTTCGCCTGGTGGACTGCTGTTTGTGTCGCACCTGAAACAGATTCAATATATGCTTTTTTTAACTTATGTTAAGTACTTGAGTGACATAACATACAGAACGGTAACATTTTTAGAAGAAGAAGAAGAAGAAGAAGAAACGTACTTTTATTGTCACAACTCACAGTGAGTAGCACACTACATGCACACGCCATGCTTCCGTGAAATTATCTTCTCCCCATTTAACCCATCTTTGATCCGTCCTTCCTCCACAGCAGACCAGGAGCGGTGGGCTGCCAGCCGACAGCGGTGCCCAGGGACCCAACTCTCATTCGTCACTATTGGTCAGGCGGTGATCTTCTTGCATGTTTTTAGTGGGGGTTATTTAAGGAGGATACCCCGGGTGAACACGGGGAGAACATGCAAACTCCACACAGAAAAGCCCCTTTTTCCTCGAGCAGGCACTGAAGGCATGGTGGAGGACACGTCACCAGCGCCCACAGCGGGATTTGAACCGGGACCTTCTATTCTTAAACCGAATTGTTTAGGTGCCTAAACCAAAGTAAACTGCGGACCACACGTAAATTATGTAACAACAAAGGTCTGTTATGACAAAGGTCTCTTCGGTCTTTGCAAAGATCTGCAAAGATTGTTCCCCCGCAAAAGATAAGATAAGATAAGATAAGATAAGATAAGATATACCTTTATTAGTCCCACAGTGGGGAAATTATTATTTTCATTTACAGCAGCAAAAGTGGATAGCAAACATAGAGGGCATCAGTAAAAAGGACATTAAATATCAAACCAAACAATATGAACAATATAAACAAGGAATAATGAAATATGAGCAAACAACACTGATATTGCACATTGATATGAACATTGCACACTGATATGATTAATGTGATTGCACATTGAATGATAGAATGATAAAATATGAATTCACAGAATTCACATGTGCTGCTTAGGAAACTGACAGCAAATGACCTTATTATCCTAAGACAAAATAAAAGTCTGGAAGTGTATTAATATGATTAATCAACTTGTATTTGCTGAAATCAAAGTTTTCTTAATTTTAGTGCAGGGACCTTTTTGATTTCAGGATACTGACTCCTCCTACTGATACCTTCCAGAAAAGGAAATTGTTTTCAGATGGAAACAGGTTGAACTGTTTACTCCTTGCCTTAATTTACTCTTTCAATTAAGTCTGGCAAAGATGGATGCTTGTTTCCACCCTGTGTGATCATCTACTTCCGCTTCTTACCCCACTGGACTTTATTGTGACATCACCATGTTGTCATATTTGAGCTAGTACATTATTTTAGTTATTATTATTTTATCTCCTGCTGTTTATAGACATCACTCTTTTCTCTCTGTGCTCTCCAGCTGTCACTCTCTCCCTGTAGTCATGATCCACTAGGTTCATTCACTATGTAAGCACACACTGCCGCTGTCTGTCTCTTACTCCTAGCCCACCTCTAACCTACTCTACCACTGCTGTGTGTCCTCAGGCGTTGTTTGCCCATGTCAGTGCTAAGCTGCTTGTCTCAGGGTATATACTCCATACTGTCACATGGAAGTTATGTTGGGCATATTAAACAGGCTGCAAGCCAATAAAGCCAGCCGCTAAATTTTAGAAACCACAATAATCTGACCTGAACGTTTGCAAGAGATTTACTGTGTTTTGGTGTCTCTGCCTGTTCATATTTGGGTCTGTGTTTATTCTTCTTTTCCAATATTCCAATATTCCTTTATTAGTCCCACGAGGGGAAATTCCAATTTTTTGCGTGAAATTGATATTGTGTAGTCCTTTAAGATAATCTGCCACTTAATTTGTAATGTATTCAGGTTTGAGGTGTCTGCAGGTTAATTCAGGCTTAATTTACAGAAACAGCAGGCGTGATATTTAAAATTCCATTAATAAACTAAATCACAAAAAAAGAGTTCGTTATGTATGTTGGGAAAAAGCAAGGCTAACCATGGCTCCAAATCGTGCCTATCACTCTGAACTACTAGTAGTGTTGGCATTTGCAAGTCGGATAAGTACCACCAGAGAAAAGTCTGACATGAACAAGATTTAATGCTCTGCACTGACAGCATAGACAAAACATGGGCCCACTGATAACTGTGCCATGATCAGACCTTGATAAGATATTTAGGACTGATTAACAGTAATGCTATAAAGCTGTGTTTATTTATGTGTGCCTTAAAGCACCTCATGAGGGGAACTACATGCCTCTAAAGCAAGAGTGCAGCATTTGAACTGTTAGCCACAGTGTTTTCTGCATAGATCACTGCATGAATTCATCTTTCATGCTGTTAATTGCCAGTGTTTTCATGAACTGAATAATAGAAAATACATCAGTTGTCGTCATCTTCCTTGTCACTCCACACACCAGACAGAATAGCAACCCCATGTATGTGAACATTACAACAACATCTTTGATCTTGATGACCTATGTTGCAAAGTGTCATTCTGTCTTCTCATAATATACATTCACAAGTCTGATGAATAATGCATGTCTCAAGTGACTCTAAAAGCTCAGCAGCAGCAGACTCCCTGTCTTTCCAGAGGAGAAACAGAAAGTCTGAGAGTCACTTTTCATGGCTGGTTAGCTCTGACTACTAGCTTTAGCCTACGCTTCTATCCTTGATACACTGAGCTGGCTGGTCAGTCGGTCACCTCTGTGTCCACTGTCCCTCTGCACTCACATAAGACACAACATTTCACCTCCTACAGTCGTTGCTCCCTCACTCCTCTGCTGTGTTTTTTAGATATGACAGACAGAGTTCTAGCAGAATTTGAGGGTGTAGTTAGCCTTCAAAGGAGCCCCCCCAGCAATTTAGTATCATATCTTCAGATGGTGGGAGACTCAGAAACAAGTTTAAAGAAGAGAGAGGCAGCAGGTGGATTTATGTTGGTCTTCATTGACTAGAATGATCAAACTTTGAGAAAACCAAAACAGGTGGATCTTATTTCGCATAATGCAATCAAACACAAATTCGTTGGCTGGTAAATATGCATGTCTTTCAAACTCCACACCCTCAATCACAGTATAATCCCGGCATTGAGCCACTGGCAGTTCCAGTCAAACTACTGGAAAACTACTGTAGCTGGGTAGCTAAGAGCTAACATACAGCTTACAGTGGTCAGCGACCATCGCTCTCCAATGTTAAATGGATCACCAACTGTCAATGAGCAAGCTAGCCAACTTGTTAGCTAATGGGACAAAAAGTTCAAGTTCAAGCTTTGATAGCTTTATCATGTAGTATTTTAACTAAAAATACAGAGCATTTTCCACCAAACCTTAACCTTGACTACTTGTTCTGCTATTATTACACTATGGTTATGCATTCATTGCCACAAGTGGCCTGTTCAGATAGAGGACATAATGAGTGTTAATTTTCTCACCATTTAGGTGAGCTTTTTAGGACACAAGTGGGAAAAAGGTGCTGCTTTTAGGTGTAACTAAAGCAAGTTATGCTTCTTAATCTTTTTTACTTTACTTGTTGTGGTAATTGTTTTGATTCATCTTGTGATGATTCTACTTGTGTACTTTTATTTTCCTGTGAATAAACAAACTTCCACCAGCATTCGTGTATATGGTGTAATGCCAGGATAAATGAGATACCAATGGAGATAATTAAGTATTTAAATCAATATTTACATTTTCTAAACAATTATTAACACCAACATGTAGGCCTGCACTTGTTGAGATATCTTGGACTAAAGCCTCAATTGACCAACGTACTGACATCACCATCTACAGGCGCCCCCACTGGGCAGAGACTTGAGAGAAATTTATGTGACCCAACATGCATGCAGTATAACTTAGTGTTGGCCAATAGCAGCACCAAAGGGATTCCCCTTTGGCATCACCAGTGAATCCTGTTCAGTGGAGATGAGAGGGCTAAAATCCTAATTCCATGGTGGATTAGCTATGAAGGGATGAAGTTAATTTGCTCTGCATGCAGAAAAGCTTGTGTGAGCTCAGGGGGATGATCCAGGATCCCATTCACTCTCCTATGATGACTATGGTTGGGTCATCTCGAAGAATAAATGGGCTCAGTTGATAGGCCGTGTTGGAGACACACAGGTACTATCACATATCCACTCCCTGAGGTGTGTTTGAAGAAATGCATGTATATGACAGCAACCCCCCTGTCCTTGTAATGCTCCCAAGTGTAATTACAGCCCTTGAAGATGAAGGATTACTCACTATTAATTAATCAATAGACAACACACAGGGGGGAAGAGAGGGAAAGTAAACGCAAGCAGTTGGTACATTTCCAGAGTGCAATACATCCATTTTCAAGAGGTAAAAATCATTTGCTGATGTTCAGCACCCCATGTATCTAAAACATAGTCTGTTAAATAAAAGTGGTATCATTCTGTCATTCAAGGACATAAGTTACCTGCTGTCCTGAAAAAGAAGAATGTGGTTCCAAATATTGTGAGTGCATTATGTGTATTCCAGACATTCACTTGCAAAAATACACCAAATTCTACAAAAACCTCTATATTTTGTAAGAAAGATCGGTTTGAGATAATATTGTCATTACTGCCTGTGCATGTGTGCATAAGTAAAAAAGACTGGAAAAGCATTAGCTGTACTTGTAAACGACATCATATGTGATTTTAAAGAATTTGCAGACCTGTCAAGGGTTAATAGGTGAGACCATGACAATCTGATGAAAATACAACCCCCTCGGTACTCAGTACTACAGTTTTGTAGGCTGCCAAATTAATGTAGAGCAGAATGTTCAATATTTCCTGCTGACATGAGTGCAGTAAATGTAGTTCCATTAAGAAAGGCTTAATAATTTGCTTAAACGGATGACCGCTGTAGTTTTTAGCAAATGTGACTCAAACAGAACTAAGTAGTGCTTTGCGAACTAAACGTTGACCGACAGCGAATAATTACGGGGCTCTGTAAATAATATAATAACAATAGTTTAGAGCAGAAAATGGCTAAGAGCTGATATGTGAAATGAGCAATGACTTTAAAGATTCGCAAGGCTTGCACTTATGGCCATGCTTACTAGTGTAAAATATTGTATTTTTGTGTAGATTTATTTCATAGATTACATTTTTTTCAGTTTTAATTGAGATAATTGCCATAATTCCATTAACTATACATACATACACACACACACACACACATACAGATATATATATATAATCCTTAATTTAGATTAGGAATTACATAATATGGTGCATATTTGCCTGTAATGTGAGTGATACTGTAGTTTGATATGAAAGTGACACAGATGAAGCCCAAGCCCATACAACTTTAACTGTAAGAATAACCAGTGCTAATTTTTGCAGTTTTGCCAGGGATTAATAAAATAATTGCTCTCATCTCACTGTGGAATGCTCCTGCTACAAGCTAATGCTAAGGTAGTGGCTTAGTGGGTGTACTGGTGGAATAAAAAAAAGTCTCTGTTGGACTATTAATCATCAAGATAACAACAAAGATGCAGCCGTCCGTAGCTGTGGCCGTAAAGTTGGTGGTGCCTGTCTTGGCGGCAACCCCCGAACCCGGTGGTGGACACCGGAAGTAAGGGATGCCGTCAAGCTGAAGAAGGAGTCCTATCGGGCCTGGTTGGCTCATAGGACTCCTAAGGCAGCTGATGGGTACCGGCAGGCCAAGCGTGCGGCAGCTCAGGCGGTTGTAGAAGCAAAAACTCGGGTCTGGGAGGAGTTCGGGGAGGCCATGGAGGAGGACTACCGGTCAGCCTCGAGGAAATTCTGGCAAACCGCTGGCGCCTCAGGAGGGGGAAGCAGCTTTCTGTCAACACTGTTTACAGTGGAGGTGGGGAGCTGTTGACCTCGACTGGGGATATTGTCGGGCGGTGGAAGGAATACTTCGAGGATCTCCTCAATCCCTCTGTCATGTCTTCCGTAGAGGAAGCAGAGACTGGGGACTTGGAGGTCGATTCATTCATCACCGGGGCTGAAGTCACTGAGGCAGTTCGCAAGCTCTTCGGTGGCAAAGCACCGGGGGTGGATGAGATCCGCCCTGAGTACCTCAAGTCTCTGGATGTTGTAGGACTGTCTTGGTTGACACGCCTCTGCAGCATCGCGTGGCAGACAGGGACAGTGCCTCTGGACTGGCAGACTGGGGTGGTGGTCCCTCTTTTTAAAAGGGGGACCGGAGGGTGTGTTCCAACTATCGGGGGATCACACTTCTCAGCCTCCCTGGTAAAGTCTATTCCAGGGTACTGGAGAGGAGAATCTGGCCGATAGTCGAACCCCGGATTCAAGAGGAACAATGCGGTTTTCGTCCTGGCCGTGGAACACTGGACCAGCTCTATACCCTAAACAGGGTGCTTGAGGGTTCATGGGAGTTTGCCCAACCAGTCCACATGTGCTTCGTGGACTTGGAGAAGGCATTCGACCGTGTCCCTCGCGTCATTCTGTGGGAGGTGCTCCAGGAGTATGGGGTTGGAGGCCCTCTGTTGAGGGCTGTACAGTCCCTGTACAACCAGAGCAGGAGCTTGGTCCGCATTGCCGGCAGTAAGTCGGACCTGTTCCCGGTGCATGTTGGACTCCGGCAGGGCTGCCCTTTGTCACCGGTTCTGTTCATCATTTTTATGGACAGGATTTCTAGGCGCAGCCAGGGGCCGGAGGGGGTTCGGTTCGGGGGCCAGCAGATTTCGTCTCTGCTGTTCGCGGATGATGTTGTCTTGTTGGCTACCTCGAACCAGGACCTTCAGCATGCGCTGGGGCGGTTCGCAGCCGAGTGTGAAGCAGCTGGGATGAGAGTCAGCACCTCCAAGTCCGAGGCCATGGTTCTCGACCGGAAAAAGGTGGCTTGCTCCCTTCAGGTTGGGGGAGAGTTCTTGCCTCAAGTGGAGGAGTTTAAGTATCTTGGGATCCTGTTCACGAGTGAGGGAAGGATGGAACGTGAGATTGACAGGCGGATCGGTGCAGCGGCTGCAGTAATGCGGTCGCTGTATCGGTCTGTCATGGTAAAGAAGGAGCTGAGCCGAAAGGCGAAGCTCTCGATTTACTGGTCAATCTACGTTCCTACCCTCACCTATGGTCATGAACTTTGGGTCATGACCGAAAGAACGAGGTCCTGGATACAAGTGGCTGAAATGAGTTTCCTCCGCAGGGTGGCAGGGCGCTCCCTTAGAGATAGGGTGAGGAGCTCTGTCACCCGGGAGGAGCTCAGAGTAGAGCTGCTCCTCCGCATCGAGAGGAGTCAGCTGAGGTGGCTCGGGCATCTCTATCGGATGCCCCCTGGACGCCTCCCTAGGGAGGTGTTCCAGGCATGTCCCATCGGGAGGAGGCCCCGGGGAAGACCCAGGACACGCTGAGGTGACTATGTCACTCGGCTGGCCTGGGAACGCCTTGGGATCCCCCCGGAAGAGCTGGAGGAAGTGTCCGGGGAGAGGGAAGTCTGGGCGTCCCTGCTCAGACTGCTCCCCCCGCAACCCGGCCCCGGATAAGCGGAAGACAATGGATGGATGGATGGATAACAACAAAGAATGACATATGTCAGTAACAGAGAGTGGACTTTTTTTCTGCTCTCTTTGGATTTTCATGCTGCTTCATGTCAGAGTGCTGCTTATGAGCTGGTCCATGCTGGACAGTTGCTTGGTGAAGTTGTTTAGACATTGCTGTGCATGCTACAACCTCAAAGTGGACTTAACTAACTCACCCACACTACAAGTAACCAGCATTACACTAGCAAAGCAGAGACAGCATGCTTTGAGCATAGCCGTAGTTCTTTTCAGTCTAATGTGGTAATAAAGCCATACTATAACCAACAACATGGTCCTAATTATGAATAAAGCTGTTATTCAATTCAATTTCTTTATTAGTCCCGCAAGGGGAAATTCCAGTTTACAGCAGCACCAATAAAGCAGATAGAGTAGTGTAATACAGGTGCTGGTCATAAAATTAGAATATCATGGAAAAGTTTTATTTCAGTAATTCCATTCAAAAAGTGAAACTTGTATATTATATTCATTCATTACACACAGACTGATATATTTCAAATGTTTAGTTCTTTAATTTTGATGATTTTAAACTAACAACTAATGAAACTCCAAATTTCAGTATCTCAGAAAACTAGAATATCACTTAAGACTGATACAAAAAAAGGATTTCTAAAAATGTTGTCCAACTGAAAAATATAAACATGAAAAGTATGAACATGTACAGCACTCAATACTTAGTTGGGGCTCCTTTTGCCTGAATTACTGCAGCAATGCGGCGTGGCATGGAGTCGATCAGGCTGTGGCACTGCTCAGGTGTTATGAGAGCCCAGGTTGCTTTGATGGTGACCTTCAGCTCTTCTGCGTTGTTGAGTCTGGCATCTCGCATCTTCCTCCTCACAATACCCCTTAGATTTTCTATGGGGTTAAGGTCAGGGGAGTTTGCTGGCCAATCAAGAACAGGGATACCATGGTCCTTAAACCAGGTACTGGTAGCTTTGGCACTGTGAGCAGGTGCCAAGTCCTGTTGAAAAATGAAATCTGCATCTCCATAAAGTTGGTCAGCAGCAGGAAGCATGAAGTGCTCCAAAACTTCCTGATAGACAGCTGCATTGACCTTGGACCTAAGGAAACAAAGTGGACCAACACCAGCAGATGACATGGCACCCCAAACCATCACTGACTGTGGAAACTTGACACTCGACCTCAGGCAACGTGGATTCTGTGCCTCTCCTCTCTTCCTCCAGACTCTGGGACCTTGATTACCAAAGGACATGCAAAATTTACTTTCATCCGAGAACATGACTTAGGACCACTCAGCAGCAGTCCAGTCCTTTTTGTCTTTAGCCCAGGTGAAACGCTTCTGACGCTGTCTCTTGTTCAAGAGTGGCTTGACACAAGGAATGCGACAGCTGAAACCCATGTCTTGCATATGTCTGTGAGTGGTGGTTCTTGAAGCACTGACTCCAGCTGCAGTCCACTCTTTGTGAATCTCCCCCGCAGTTTTGAATGGGTTTTGTCTCACTATCCTCTCCAGGGTGCGGTTATCCCTATTGCTTGTACATTTTTTTCTACCACATCTTTTCCTTCCATTTGCCTTTCTACTAATGTGCTTGGACACAGAGCTCTGTGAACATCCAGCCTCTTTAGCAATGACCTTTTGGGACTTGCCCTCCTTGTGCAAGGTGTCAATGATTGTCTTTTGGACAACTGTCAGGTCAGCACTCTTCCCCATGATTGTGCAGCTTACAGAACTAGACTGAGAGAAAGGCCTTAAAGGCCTTTGCAGGTGTTTTGAGTTAATTAGCTGATTAGAGTGTGGCACCAGATATCTTCAATATTGACCTTTTCCACAATATTCTAATTTTCTTGGGGGTTTTCATTAGTTGTCAGGTATAATCATCAATATTAAAAGAAGTAAATACTTGATGTCGGTCTGTGTGAAATGAATGTATACATTATACAAGTTTTTTGTAGTGTAGTTTTTTTCTTTTCCATGATATTCTAATTTTATGACCAGCACCTGTATACAAAAGAGTGGAATACAAAAATAAAGGTCGTCTTAAGAAATTATAAGTAGTGCCTTAAGCGTGATTTGGGAGAAATCGAAAATGAATTTCATTTTTTATTTTACTGCCCATTGTACAATGATTATAGGAAAAGGCTCTTCTGTAAAATTTCACCTGGAGACAATTTAGATTTATTATTGTTGTCCGACGAATGAAAGCTTAAGTATCTTTTCACAGAAAATGTATTTCAGTTAGCACAATTCATTTTGGAGGCCTTTAAGCAGCGTAGGAATATTTTGTATGTGTGAAGGCCTAAAAAACTCTAGCAACTGCTTGTTTTTGTATGATTTGTTCATGAGTTTGTATGTACACGAGTGTGTTTGTGGGTACATATACATGCATGCATGCATGTGTGTATGTGGGTGTGCATGCATAGATGCATGTGTGTCGGTGTACAGGTGTGCATTCATGCATGCATGTGCACGGGTATCTATGTGTGCACATGTATATGTAGCCTATGTGGATGTATGTTCTTAAGTGTCCTGTAAGCCCATGAGGGCTGGGCACCGTTAGGTGTAGGACACTTTGTCAATAAAATTAAATCTAAATCTAAATCAGTAGTATTTACAGATTTATGTACAGGTTGGACTGCACAGATTATTGCACAGATAATTCACAGATTACTCGGAGCAGTTCTTGTTGTACAGTCTGACGGCTGCAGGAAGGAATGACCTGCGATACCGCTCCTTCACACACTTTGGATGTAGCATCCTGTGACGGAGCGGTCTCTACCGCTCCGTCACCGTTCCCGCGGGCCTCTCTCCCTTGCCCAAGAGAGAGGCCGCGGGAGCGCGCTCATTGTTCCCCGGCAGGACCACAGGAGTGCGGTCCTGCTCAGACTGTTTCCCCACACAATCTCCGGCAGGTCCGCACTCATGCGGTCCTGCTCACATATTCCTGGTTATACACACTGTCGCGGTAGTGCGTTCAAGGGTGCACACTCGGCACCTACGCGTTTCCCCACATCCCCCACACAGAACGGTACAAGAACGCTCACCTGCTGAAGCTGAGTTGGTCCGCCTCTGGTTCAGGGGCCAAACTGAGGCGCTACCTGGGTGCGGCTTAAATAGCGCATTGGGGCGCACTGTTAGGCCAGCACAGTAGCTGGACTAATCCATTTGTTTGATATTGGAATGTTTTCTTATTTGCGGGGCTTTGTTAATTATTTAAGAAGCCAGCTGATGGGCATTTATGTTCTATTCTGTTCTGTTCTGTTTGTACTATATGGTGGAAGTAATTGTGTAATTTTTCCTGTGTGTTTCTTACCGTAATTGTGAAACCACCCCCATTTAATTATTGTTGGTCTGCCCGGGGGAGGGGCTATGGGATATATAAAGGGAGCATTTCTGCTCTGCCGGGTTCTTTTTTTGTTTTTGTGCAGTTGGAGCTGGAGTGGAAGCTGAAGTATTAATCTTTGAGTGTGGCTGATTGAGTTTTTGTACATACTTATTTTTCCAGTGTACTTATTTTGTACACTGGAAATAGTTCTCCACTGGTCGCATTTTGGCGGCTGTGCCATCATTTTTATCCAGTGCATTCAGCGAACCCATGACACATCCTGTCACTGATGGAGCTCCTCAGTGCAGTGAGTGTGTGTTGAAGGGGGTGGGAGTCATTGACTGACTGCAGAGGCCACAACAGAGTCATAGAAGGTCTTCAGGAGTGCCCCACGCACCCCAAAAGACCTCAGGCTCCTGAGCAGATAGAGTCTGCTCTGTCCTTTTTTATAAAGTGCAATGGTGTTATGAGTCCAGTCCATTTTGTTGTTCAGATGAACACCCAGGTACTTATAATTCAATTCAATTCAGTTCAATTCAATTTTATTTGTATAGCGCCAAATCACAACAGAAGTTGTCTCAGGACACTTTCCATATAGAGCTGGTACAGACCAAGCTCTTTATCTACAAAGAAACCAACAATTGCTGTCACCATCTCAATGTCCCTTCCCTGGATGTTCACTGGTGATGGGGGAGAGTGCGGGCGCCGACAGAAGTCCTGAATGAGTCCTCTGTATGGGGCTGCACGGAGTCCTCTGTATGGGGCTGCACGGTGGCGCAGCAGGTAGTGCGCGTGCCTCACAGCAAGAAGGTCGCAGTGTGCCCGGCCACCTCCCACAGACCAAAAACATGCTCATTAGGTTAATTGGTGACTCTAAATTGCCCCTAAGTGTGAATGGTTGTGTGTTTCTGCCCTGCGATCGGCTGTGTTTCTGCCCTGCGATCGGCTGGCGACCGGTCCAGGGTGTACCTCGCCTCCCGCCCATTGACAGCCGAGATAGGCTCTGGCCCCTCTGCGACCTCGAAAGGGACAAGCAGCATAGAAAATGGATGGATGGATGGAGTCCTCTGTATGACCTATCGTCCCCATCTGTGATGAGGCCGACAATGGCAGAGTCATCAGAGAACTTCTGCAGGTGGCAGGTGGGTGACAGGTGGGAAAAGTCAGCTGTATAGAGGGTGAAGTGCCAGCACCGTTCCTGGGGGGGGCCCCACACTGCAGAGGACAGTCCCTGACACACATTTCCATGTCCTCACATACTGTGGGCAGTTAGAGATCCAGCATGTGAGGTGTTGGTCCACTCCTGAAAGCTCCAGCTTGTTTCCAGGATGGCTGGTCTGATGGTGTTGAAAGCACCATCCACCTGTGTGACTGGTGGAGGCTGCGCAGCCTCCAATAGTTCCACTGATAACGTAAGTTTATAAAACACCTTAGCGGCCATTTTCATTTTGTGGATTATTATACTTTGGTGCTCTAGAGAGTATGTACTCAGTAGCAAGTTGCTGTAAATGGGATTGTCTTAAAACAAAATTGCAGAGGCCATGTTCATCACCAGCCTGATCTTATAAGTAGAATAACTGCCTGTTGTCATTAATGTGTTTGGAGAATACTTGTGTATGGAATTCTGGAATTCTGAAACCAAAGACTCCACTACATGTCAGAGTGAAGGCCTGTAAAAGCTTTCTTTTAATCAAAGAGGATCTCCTAGTGCACACATATGTGCACATGCACACTGTCATGACTCAGGGCTCATCAGTAGCCTTTAAGTTACGCTCATTAAGGCCCCTACACATGATCAGCGGTAAAAACACTTTGCACCGGCTGCATCACTGTTTCCCTATGGAGAGAGCACTGGCACCTGACTAAGCGGCACCACTACCCTCGGCGTGGCGCACTGCTCGGATCTGCCGCTTACTGCTGCATTCAAAGTTCAAATTTCTTGAACTTTGACCTCGTTTGCCGCTGACCTTTCAAAGCGAAACCAATGAGATAACAGCTCCAGGCAGCGTTTATGAACTACTGTTAAGCTAAATACAATGCTAACATTAGCTTAGTTGTTTGTGTACTACTACTACTACTACGCTACTGCAAGGGCCTTCTTTTGAGACAAACTCAGATACATTGTGCATAATAAATTACAAACAACGATTAGCTTTCCAGAGTGAGAGGAAGTACTTGCGTTGCCTAGCAACGGTGAATCACTTGCACTTGTTGATGACGTATACCTGAGCTCCGCCGCCTCCGCTCAGCTCCTCTGCGCCCTACCTGGCGGTGAGCAAAGAGCTAATTTCCTATCATGTGAAGGCCCCTTAAGACTCTCAATTAGCACCAAGTCCTTTGAATCTTAAAATCATGTAGAAAAAGAGATGCATCATGGACACAATCATGTATGTGCTGTTTCTAGTAGCAAAAGCCTACTAAAGTTTGTTAACAACAGAACTATTGAGGCAGTATAAAACAAATTCAAGCAAAAAATAATCTGTAAATTGGCATTTGACAGTATGCAGGGACAGATTCATGACAGCAGAACGAGTTTAGAGAGCGAGGAGGATGGAGTGCTCAGTTTGATCGATGTTTTAAGCCTCCAGAGGAACTGGGTCTCTAGATTTGAGTGAACAGAAAGCCTTGATTTGCTTTCGAGCTTCAAAGCAGTTCGATCTCAGTTTTGGCAGTTTGTATTGCCCTCATGCAACCTCCAACTGAGAGAAACTCCACTGAATTTAACCTAAGAGTGAAGCATTACCCTGTTAGACTGCACATTCGAAATAACATCTTGGTATTTTTACTGAGCTCAGCTTTGGCATCTACCGAGTTATGTAGAGTAAAGAGATAATATTGGTATCTGACAATTTTTTCCATATTTCTTAATAAATTTTTACATGAATCATCCTAAAGGTTGCAAAAATAGAACCATAAAACAGTTCTCCAATCTTTCCCTTTTTTCTTAAAAGTCAGAACTCATAAGTGAGATATTCCATTTAAACAAGTAGGAAGGAAAAATGATTTTACACAGCAAAGACATGATTTTGTGTAATGTAATAAGTTGTTTTTTGTTTATGTTTTTTTTTTCTTTAGAAACTGTTCAGTTGGTGATCGTTGTATCATTGGAGAGACAAGACAGTTTGGTCACTTTTATTTTGCTTCTGTCAAAAGATCGAGTGGGTGCTTTTCAAACAAATGAAATAATGAAAACCAAAAGAGAACTCTCCTAAAATGAGAGCCTAACTAACTATAACTAAAAGAGAACTCTTCAAAAGAAAGAGCTTAAGCGATGCAATCCTAAAGAGAACTCTATAAGACAGAAAGTTTAACTAACTATAAAAGAGAACTCTTCAAAAGAAAGAGCTGAAGTAATGGTAACCAAACGAGAACTCTCTAAAAATGAGAGCTACCTAAATCCCACACCAAACAAAATGGAAAACAAAACCCTCCTAAATGAGGCCTACTAGTCAAATGGAAGCAAAACGAGAACCAAAATGCAAGGGGAGAAAAGCACCCCTAAGCCTACTGAAGCTAACAAACCAAAAACTAAGTGTATGTACAAATCAGTCCGGCTTCCTCCCACAGACCAAAAACATGCTCATTAGGTTAATTGGTGACTCTAAATTGCCCCTAGGTGTGAGTGTGAGTGTGAAAGGTTGTGTGCTTGTGCCCTGCGATTGGCTGGCGACCGGTCCAGGGTGTACCCCGCCTCCCGTCCGTTGACAGCCGAGATAGGCCCCCCCGCGACCCCGAAAGGGATAAGCGGCATAGAAAATGGATGGATGGATGGATGGATGGATGGATGGAGGGACAAAAATAGAAAATCAAAGTACCTAACAAAATCACAGCATGTTTGGCGTGTCTGTGAACGCGAATCGTGTTTGGATCAGAACAGTTACGTTTCGGGTCCTGCTAAACTTTAACTCTGTTCATACAATGATCGGACGTCGTCTTCAGTTCATCCCCGAAGGCACTCCTCTGCGACGGGTGGACGGCCTGGCTGCGGAGCGACCATATCCAGAAAGTCCAAACAATTTCAGTTAAGAAACTGCTGAGCGTCTTCAGTGGATTGTCACGGCTGCTAACGCAGCTGATCGCGCAGTTGGCGAGGAAAATGACCGTGACAAAAGCCAGACTGCTCGCTCTGGAGGAGCAGCCCCGACCGAACTGCAGCTGCGGAGACGAAGAGACGGGTGCGTAAGTTACGTAAGTAACGTTAGCATTTAGTACTACATTGTGCCGTTTTTAGGGCACCAAACCTTTAATATTCTTATTGCACTACGTTCCGAACGTTTGGTAATCGTTCACGTTACATTTAACATTACAATGTATTTTGTATTTTAAAGGAAAAGGTGCGACGTCTGCACAATAGTGACGGACACGACAGGCGATATGAACCTGAGCAGGGGTAAGTCAATAAAATGCACAGGAAATATTCTGCAGAATATAAGTAAACGTAAACATTGCATGACCTGTACTTTTTGTGTTTTACAGAATGAACTCGCCCCACAACGAAACGGTGACGTCATATTTAATGGCGACTTTAACTGGGAGTCCAGACATGGATGGTGTGGAGAGAGAAGTCCTTTTATGTAAGTTTTTTTTAAATTTATTTAACCCCTTTCTGTTGTTTCTTGTTGTTGTTGTTGTTGTTTTTACTTTCCTGAAGCCTGTCTTAATCATTTCAAACCAATATATATTTTGTTCCAGGTTTGTTCCATGGTGCGGATCAGCTTCAGGTATGCCCAGCCAGCTCTTTCAGGTCAGGTAGCAGCTGTGAACATCTCAGCTCGCAGCAGATAAAGAAGGAAGGAAGCGGGTAAGAGTCCCATGAATGCCGCTTTATTTTCACAACAATGTAAAAATGGGCTGAATTTTATTTATTAGCTGCATTGTTTTTGAGAAACATTGTCACATATGTTCATCATGTGTGTATCATTGTTTCTTAGCAGTACTAATATTATATTAATACCTGTATTTACAGCTTCTGGAAGCAAGAAGGAGTGTCCTAGCCACCCAGCAGGAAATAGATTTTTGGCAGAGGGTCACTGCTGACATGATGTCCCATGAGGAGGATGACACCGTGGAAGGGGAAGCTGGGTGGGTCGTAAAGCCTCCATCTTTCTGCAGTCAGAGGCTCTCCCGACTCTGCCAGACACTTCAAGAGCAGCTGGAGAGCGACCCAAAACATGTGGCGACACACCGCAAGAGGCTTTGCATTGAGTCCCCATCAAAGCGACCGGCACCAACTGTGTATGACCCAGAGGCAGCAAAAAGGCATTTTTAGAGGCCTTAAGCATGCACCGTAGAACAGCGGCATGGCCCAACCCAGAGACCGTGTTAATGTGTGTGGCACAATTTCATTAAAGACTCAAAATGTTTCTGTCAACCGTGTTCTTTGTGTTCTACTGTGTGGTAGTGTAGAAGGTGGATCGCCAAATAAATCAATGAATCATCAATCAAATAAAATATATATCATCTATATTTTATATATACATAAATATAACAATATAATAATTATTTTTAATATATTAATTTATTATATAGTCCATCCATCCATTTTCTATGCCGCTTATCCCTTTCGGGGTCATTATTATTATTATTATTATTATTATTATTATTATTATTATTATTATTATTTGTGGCGCACAGATGACCAATAGCAGCAGAGTTGCCTTCCAATCACATGATGGTTTCCTTTTAAAATGCCTGTGGAATCATCCAATGGTTATTTGTGAAGTCAGCAGGCCAGCCTGAGTAGATCAACGTTGGTAGCATTCATGTGCTAATTAGAGCTATTTGCACCTTCGCCAAGGCGCGATTAACCACGCCCCCCGCCGACAGATGGTTCGTTTCCGACGATATTCAGAGCCGGCGAAGTTCCCTGTAAACTTGCCATAAATCGCAGAAAATCAACGAACTTCGTGGGGATTTACGGGTCGAAAAATGTGGTTTTTCATGCAGTGACAATTCTGACAAATCTATCACACTAGGAAGTGGATCTCTCCTGTGCTGAGGACTGGTCACCAAAGATGCCAGCCACAGACTGCCAGGCTGAGACGTCTCTTGACGTCTCTGCTTCTGTTTCTCTGCAGGGCTGGAGTGTGACAGGGGCGGGGCCGATCTCCTCTGAAGCAAGCGGCGTCTGGACACACCTGACTCTAATCCTCGCTCATCAAGACTCTCCTTTTTAAGATGGCTTCTCCCACACTCCGGTGCCAGATGATTCTCGTTCTTGCCCTTTGTGTCTCACCACAGATTGATCTCCTGATCCCTGCCACACTCCTCCAGCCGAGACTGTAGTTTTTTGCTGTGCTTTTGGTTCGCTCATGTGAGTTGTGTTCGTCTTCCCTAGCGGTGATTTGTTGTTCTTTTTTTATTTGCTGAGTTTTTTTTTCCCCCAGCAGTGATTTTTGGGGCATTTTTTGCCTGTCTGAGCTGCATTTTTCCCTGACGATGATTTTTGGTTGTTAATTTTTGATCCTTCCTTGCAACCTTAACATTCAGTCTTGCACCAAAATTTGTTTTTCTGTGATTGTGATCAAATCTCATCTTAATATACATTTGGTCAAGATACTTAACAAAACAACACAAATTTCAGCCGCCAGCTGCTGTCAGGACATAACTCGAAGTCTGCATGTTGGTTGTCTGAACAGCTCTGAGATTGACATTTTTGTACAGTGGCTGTACATGAAAAATCTCCATATCATTAATGGAGATGGTTATAATGGTTCAGTCTAGTTTGTAGTTTTCTTGGCCATTTTATGTAAATGTCTGAGGTCTGAAGAGCTGCATTTAAAAAAATCCAGGTTTTCCTGATTTTCAAGGATGTGTGGCAATTCTCTACCCAGTGATACACATAGGGAGAAATAAGCTTCTTAAAAGATGCCCATGCGCATTCTGCCCAACACACACACACACACACACACACACACACACACACACACACACACACACACACACACACACACACACACACACACACACACACTTCAAAGCCAGCTGGCAGCAAAAAGCTTCATGTTTTGGCAGTGACACAGCTGTCATCCATCAGTACAAATCCTTCAGTCCCTGTCGATACAATATTTATCCAAGCCATCACAGCGTATACTAATTTATTTACATTTATGATAAATTGATGTTTTTGTTTTTTTTTCTTTTTTCATCTGAAGCAGGTTGATAGAAGGCTGGATGGGTGAAAGGAGGTGATGTGGTGATTTAAGGTCCAATTCTGGGCACTAAAATTGGTTCCTGCCAGAGTAATACATCAAAGGGAATTAAAAGGTGAATGGTGTGTGTGTGTGTGTGTGTGTGTGTGTGTGTGTGTGTGTGTGTGTGTGTGTGTGTGTGTGTTTGTGTCTGTGTGTGCAAACCTCAGTGTGTTTGTGTCAGTGGCAATGAAAAGAGAGGGGAAATGGGTTGGTTTGTTTGTGCCGTGGTAACACACTCACACACACAACCACAAACACAGAGCAGATTGATTAGGATGTGGACAGAAGAAAGAATTGCAAGAAAAGAATGGGGAAGAAATGAAGAGGATGGCTTCAAACTTTCATTGACCTTAGCCTAATTCAGGTTGCCCAAACACACACGTGCATGTGCACATCCCCTTGTTTTTTCTGAATCACTGAACAGTGAATGATGGGGCACTGGTCTCACCATCATGGCTGTCATGTCAGACACAGAGGATGAATGATATCCAAGACAGCTGGCCAGCTTGGCTCAGATGGGGAACAGAGGGGGCTCACTCTGAGCTCTAGTCAGAGTCTGAAGCCCCCCCCCCCCCCAAAAAAAAAGAAAAAAAAAAAAGAAGATTCAGGTGTTTGATCCATGAATCTACCAATACATTTCCTGGTTCAATTAGAATTGGTATTTAAACAGTCCTCATCATGCTGTTCCCATTTTGACATCATGAGACCATGACAACACCGAACAACTGATCAACAGTACCTCGCCATTGCAAGCCTTCAAACAGGATGTTCTCAGAGGGAAGTGGTCACTGAGCTTAGAGTGTCACAGACTGTCATCAGCAGGTTGCAACAGAGATACAGAGAGACTGGAAGAGTCACAGAAAGGCATAGAAGTGGACGTCCTTTGGCCACATCCCACACTGATGACTGCTTCATTGTGAACAGTACCCTGCGGAACAGGATGATGAATGCCACTGAACTCCAGGCACATTTAAGGGAGATGAGAGGCACCCAAGTGTCACGTCAGACCTTTCCAAACCGTTAACATCAGGGTGGTCAGCTTGCTAAATGACCTGCAAGGGTACCTGACCACACCACCAGGCATAGGCGTCATCGTCTTGCATGGGCCAGGGGGCATTTACACTGGATGAGGGACCAGTGGGCCTCAGTGTTGTTCTCTGATGAAAGTCAATTCACGATGAGCAGAAATGATGGCTGCCAACGATGTTGGAGACATCAAAGAGACACTATGCATCAGCCACTGTTGTCACCAGGCAAGCCTTTGGTTGTGTCTAGTCAACACAGAAGTGCGCTACACTTTGTGAATGGTACAGTGACAAGCCCATACTACCTGAATAACATCATTAATTCAGTCATTGTGCCCCTGCATAAACAATACAGGCTTAATTTCATCTTCATGGATGACAATACTCCAGCTCATCAAGGTCGCGTCATTAGGGAACAGCTGCTGGAGACTAGGGTACCTCAGATGGAGTGGCCTGTACTTTCTCCAGGCCTGAATCCCATAGAAAACCTATGGGATCAGCTGAGTTGCTGTGTAGAGGCTCATAACTCTGTACCCCAGAACCTCAATGACCTGAGGGCCGCCCTTCAAGAAGAGTGGGATGCCATGCCTCAGCAGACAATAAGTCGACTTCTGAACAGCATGAGATGTTGTTGTCAAACTGTAGTTGATGCTCAAGGGAACATGATAAGTTATTGAGACATTGACATTTTTGTTGTGGTATACCCACCACTGTTGTCGTTGTTTTAATAAATTGTTTGAGATGAGGAAATCAACATTGCATGCTTTTACTTAAATGCCCTACTTTCATGATATAATATCACTGTAGCGTGAACTTTTTACATTTTCCATAAATTTTACCTGAATGCCAAATATCCCTAACTTTTTGTGAGTAGTGTATATTTAATATGTTGCTTCTACTCTGAAACCTGAAAGTACCTTTACGGGAATTGCAGTATTCATTCTGCAATGCAATACAGAAACTATCTATTGACAATCTTAGTCCCTCTGTGTGTTTGTGTTTGTATGTGTGTGTGTGTGTGTGTGTGTGTGTGTGTGCACGCACGCGCATGCATGTGTGTATGCGCATGCATGTGTTTATAATGTTTTGAGATGAAATAAGTTAATATTTTGCTAAAACAGTTGAGTTTATTATTGCAGTCCCCAAGGACCCCAGGAGCTAGTCCTTTTATGTTAATTATTTCGGTATGGTATATGTTAGACACTGGAAATTATTCTTGAAAGGAGAAGAAGATGGGTAAGAAACCAACCATCAAGAGGGGGTTGGGCATCGTCCATCACAGATCTTTTTAAGTTACATCACAGACAGCTGTAATTTCATTGGTTGCAAATTGAAATAAAGTCAAAGTTGAAACTGATTCAGTTCTTATGTAACAGTCTCTCAGAAATCAGGTTAATCCAATTTATTTACAGCAAATACATTTTAAGAGAAACATATCACCCAGATTATGTTTTTTATTTTCATCTTTCTATGGAATGTATGAGTAAAATGTTCAGCCACAACATTTTCTTTTCTTTTCTTTTCTTTTCTTTTCTTTTCTTTTCTTTTCTTTTCTTTTCTTTTCTTTTCTTTTCGACCATGTAAACTAAGTAAACCAAAAGTACAGAGAAGAGGAGTTAAACATAAGAATCTAATTAAAATTAAAACAACCTCTGCAATAGTACAACAAGATAGGAGAATTAAATGTGGACTCCTGAACATCAGATCTCTGTCCTCTAAAGCTGTTCTAGTAGCTGTTCTGTTAATATCAGACCATAATATTGATTTATTTTGTCTGACTGAAACCTGGCTGTGTCCTGAAGAGTATGTGAGCCTAAATGAAGCTACTCCTCCGAGCCATATTAACACTCACATTCCTCGAGGCAGCGGCAGAGGAGGTGGAGTTGCAGCCATTTTTGACTCAAGCCTTTTGATCAACCCTAAACCTAAACTCGACTATAACTCATTTGAAAGCCTTGTTCTCACTCTTTCTCATGAAAAATGGAAAACAGTGCAGCCAGTTTTATTTGTTATAGTATACCGCTCTCCTGGTCCTTACTCCGAATTTATAGCTGAGTTCTCGGAGTTTCTATCAGGTTTAGCCCTTACAGCAGATAAAGTAATTATTGTAGGTGACTTTAATGTACATGTCGACATTGATAATCACAGCCTTAGCACTGTGTTTATTTCAGTATTAGACTCAGTTGGCTTCCATCAGAATGTACATGAACCGACTCACTGTTTTAACCACACCCTCGACCTTGTTCTGACATATGGCATTGAAATCGAAGACTTAATAGTCTCCTCACAGAATCCTCTTTTATCGGACCATCATTTAATAACTTTTGAATTCATATTACCAGACTACCATCCAGTAGGCAAAAATTCTTATACCAGACTCCTGTCTGATAGTGCTGTAGCTAAATTTAAGGATATGATCCCATCAGTATTTAATCCAATGCTATGTTTCAATACAACAAAGGATTCCTATGCTAACGTTAGTCCCTCCCAGATTGACTACCTGGTTGATCGTGCTACAGGTTCATTGCGTATGACACTTGACTCTGTTGCTCCCCTAAAAAAGAAGATAATTAAACAGAGGAGGTTAGCTCCATGGTATACTCCTCAAACCCGCAAATTAAAGCAAACTTCACGGAAAATAGAAAGGAAATGGCGTTCTACCAATTTGGAATTTCAGTCCGCCTGGCAAGACAGTCTTAAAATATACAGGAAAGCCCTCTGCAGTGCCAGGGCAGCCTATTACTCTGCACTAATAGAGGAAAATAAGAATAATCCCAGGTTTCTCTTCAGCACTGTAGCCAGGCTGACAGAGAGAGATAATTCTGTTGAACCATGTATTCCTTTAGCTCTGAACAGTAATGACTTCATGAGCTTCTTTAATGATAAAATTCTAACTATTAGAGACAGAATTCATCGACTCCTGCCATCAACAGGTACTGTTTTGTCTTCAAACACAGAAACCGTAGAAACTGTTACTCAGTCTGTTGCAGTTTTAGACTGTTTTACTCCTGTCGACCTTCACCAACTAATTTCAATAATTTCATCATCAAAATCATCAACCTGTATTTTAGATCCAATCCCGACTAAGCTGTTTAAAGAAGTATTAACACTAATTGACTCTTCAGTATTAGACATGATCAATCTCTCTTTATCAACAGGCTACGTACCACAGTCCTTTAAAGTAGCTGTGATAAAACCGCTACTGAAAAAGCCTACTCTTGATCCAGGGGTTTTAGCCAACTATAGACCGATATCCAACCTTCCCTTTCTCTCAAAAACTCTTGAGAAAGCAGTTGCCAATCAGCTGTGCGACTTTCTAAACAATAATAGTTTATTTGAGGATTTCCAGTCAGGATTTAGAATACATCATAGCACAGAGACAGCACTGGTTTAAGTTACAAATGACCTTCTAATTGCATCTGATAAAGGATTTGTCTCTGTACTAGTCTTATTGGATCTTAGTGCTGCATTTGACACCACTGACCATGGCATCCTATTGCAGACACTGGAACACTT
This sequence comes from Chaetodon trifascialis, assembly GCF_039877785.1. Taxonomy (NCBI): domain Eukaryota; kingdom Metazoa; phylum Chordata; class Actinopteri; order Chaetodontiformes; family Chaetodontidae; genus Chaetodon; species Chaetodon trifascialis. The sequence goes on along the minus strand of NC_092058.1, from coordinate 31,110,580 downwards.
CATTGGCATTAAGGGAACTGCGTTAAGCTGGTTTAAATCCTACTTGACAGATCGCTCTCAGTTTGTACGCGTTAATGACGACTCCTCTGTGCTCACTAAAGTCAGCTATGGAGTTCCGCAGGGTTCTGTGCTTGGACCAATTCTATTCACCTTATATATGCTTCCTTTAGGTAAGATTATCAGGAAACACTCAAAAAGTTTTCATTGCTATGCAGATGATACCCAGCTATAATTATCAGTCAGTTAACTAGACTACAAGCATGTCTTCATGACATAAAGACCTGGATGACCTGCAATTTTCTGATGCTAAACTCAGACAAAACTGAAGTTATAGTAGTAGGCCCTAAACATCTTAGAGAGTCACTTTCTGATGACATAGCAGTTATGGATGGCATTGCGCTGGCCTCCAGCACCACTGTAAAGAATTTGGGAGTTATCTTTGACCAAGACATGTCCTTTCACTCCCATGTAAAACAAATTTCAAGGACAGCCTTTTTTCACTTATGTAATATCGCAAAAATCAGGCATATTTTGTCTCAAAATGATGCAGAAAAACTAGTCCATGCATTTGTAACTTCCAGGCTGGATTATAGCAATTCTTTACTATCAGGCTGCCCAAATTCATTGCTGAATTATTCTTCAGTTGCTCCAGAACGCTGCAGCACATGTTCTGACAAAAACCAGGAAGAGAGATCATATTTCTCCAATACTAGCCGCTCTGCACTGGCTCCCTGTAAAGTTTAGAATAGAGTTTAAAATTCTCCTCCTTACTTACAAAGCCATAAATGGCCAGGCACCTTCTTATCTTAAAGAGCTCATAGTACCTTATTGCCCCACTCGAACACTGCGTTCCCAGAATGCAGGTCTACTTATGGTTCCTAAAGTCTCAAAAAGCAGAACAGCAGTCAGAGCATTTAGCTATCAAGCTCCTCTCCTGTGGAACCATCTTCCAGTCTTTGTCCGGGAGGAAGACACTGTCTCTACATTTAAGAGTAGGCTTAAAACTTTCCTTTTTGATAAAGCTTATAGTTAGGGCTGGCTCAGGCTTGTCCTGGACCAGCCCTGAGTTATGCTGCTATAGGATTAGACTGTCGGGGGACCTCCAAAGATACACCGAGCTCCCCTGTCTTTCACTCCCTCTCCAGCTGTCCTACCAGGGCGTGTTACTAACTTAGCTCCTTACCCGGAGTCTCTGTGCTTTGTCGTCTTGCATGTTCCACAGTCGCTGAATCTGGATTGTGGATTTCAGCTGCATCTCCTGCCTTGGCCCTGCCTGACATCCACTGCAACTGCTACTACTGTTATTACATCCACTGTCATTGTTACTGTGACTGTGACTATGTCTGTCTCTCTGTCTCTCTGTCTCTCTCTCTCTCTCTCTCTCTCTCTGACTGCATTTCTGTCTGTCTGTCTGTCTGTCTGTCTGTCTGTCTGTCTGTCTGTCTGTCTGTCTGTCTGTCTCTCTGTCTGTCTGTCTGTGTCTGTCTCACTCTCCCTCTCTTGCTCTCCCTCTCTCACCCAACCGGTCGAGGCAGATGGCCGCCCACCCAGAGTCTGGTTCTGCCCGAGGTTTCTGCCTGTTAAAAGGAAGTTTTTCCTCGCCACTGTCGCCAAGTGCTTGCTCATGGAATTGTTGGTTTCTTTGTAGATAAAAGAGCTTGGTCTGTACCAGCTCTATATGGAAAGTGTCCTGAGACAACTTCTGTTGTGATTTGGCGCTATACAAATAAAATTGAATTGAATTGAATTGAATTGAATTTTCTTTTTAGAGTACCTCTTCTTGCAGTCCAGTCTCGATGACAGCATTATTCATCCTTTTATGGCTGTCTTTAAGCTTTCGCAGCACTTCATCAAGGTAGATTCAAGCTCAAGAAATCCTAAAGTGGAAAAGGTTGATGCTCTGGGGAGCATGGCTGTCTATTAGAGGGAGACCAACATCTGAGTGACACTGTCTTCCTCCTGCTATCAACAGCAACACAACAGCCAGAAACTGCACTATCCGTTTCTTGTCTCATTTAACTGAAATGACCCTCTGCTCTTACACATAAGAAGAGAATAGAAACAGGAAAGAAAATATTAATTGATCCCATTTTTGGGAATGCATTTTATCTAATCTTACATCAATCATCTATGTGTTCTGGGCCTGCCTTTCCAGCAGACTCAGTGATATTTCTAAACCAGAGCAAGGCTGATTTTCTGTTTTTGAGTGGAGATATTCACTTCACATCACAGCAGGATCCTCCAGTGGTCATGGTGGAATTTTCTTTTCCTAGCCCATGAGAGTGATGTGTTATTTCAAAGTACTTCACACAGCACTTCTCTGTCTTAGGAGGGCAAAGCAGGGAATATGATTTTCACGTTGCTCCTAAAACCCTGGACAGTTAGGATGGATCAGTAAAACCATGCAGGGATCAGAAGCTTCACACAGAACTCAAACTCCTGCTCTTTGTATCTGTCAGCTTTCTGACAAAATAACACCTACTCTGAAACACGGTAGGTGTCATCACAGTAAAACACATTATGGAATGCAATTCAAAACACAGGACAAAGACATGACCAACTCAGCTCAAAAACAGTGAAATCTAAGTTATTAACATTTTCTGTTGTTTTTGTTCTGTTGCTGTTAAAGTTTTGTTAAATCATATATTTGTGAAAAGTAGCAAAATAGGCTTAGATTTTCACTTCAGATCAGTTAGCGAATACAAAATGTTGATTTTCCATCTATGTAAGACTGAATATGTACATCTAAACAAAAACATTCTAATGTAGGTGTTACTGTCAAAGATCAAAATCAACACTCTCAACACAACCCTGATGCCAAAAAAAGTTGTGAGGTTGCATAAAACATAAATAAAACAGAATACAATCATTTGCTAATCACGTTTTGACATATTTTCAATTGAAACAGTACAATATATATTCCTGCCCCTTCCTGTTTACCCTCTACACCAATGACTGTGTTAGCCCCTCACCCATCATCACATATTTCAAATACTCAGACGACACTGCAGTACTCACACTACTCAACAATAACAACTCGGTTGCAAGCTGCTATGACTCCATCTCCCATCTCACACAGAGGGGCACGGACAGTCACTTGCAGTTAAATGTCTCCAAAACAAAGGAACTGGATTTCAACTCCTCCAGTACATGCAGGTCAGTCTCCCCACCCACACCCCCATCAGCATCAATGGCGAAGCTGTTCAAATGGTGGAGAGCCACAAATATCTCAGAATCACCCTGGACAATAAACTGAACTTTGAACAACACACAATTAACACCCAGAAACGCTGTGACAGACTCTCTGTCATTTAGCAAACTTAAAGCACTCTACATTTCCCCAGCACCACCTGCTCATACTCTGTGAAAGTATAGTTCAACCCATCCACCTCTACTGCTCCCACTGCTTTTTCCCAATTCCCAACCTCCCAGACCTCAACTGCACAGCCACTCCACACTGAGCACACACCGTAGTACTTGACTCCAGTCACCCCCTCAACCCACACTTTGTGATCCTTCCACCTGGTCGGCGTTGCAGGTTGCCGGCATGGAAGAAAGTGAAGTTTCGCAGGAGTTTTGTCCTTTCTACCATAACTGAACTGAAGATAACATCCAGATTATGTTGTGTCTGTCTGTCAGTTTGAAATGTGCTAGTAGTGTAGTGGGTGTTGTGAGATTTATGTATGTATTTGTTGAATTTTATGTATTTGTGACCAGCCACGAGAAAACCAGCAACAAGTCTCCTGGGGGGGCATTTTGAGTTATTTACAGATTCTGAAAGTGTAGTTTCTAAGCTTTCCAATGATGTCAAACACATGGAAATCTGAAAAATATTTGAGGAGGATATGGCCATTTGAATGTAGGCACTTCTCAAATTAGTTTTTTGAGAAATCCAGTATGAAAGATTCTCACCTATCAGGGGAGCCAGGTAACAGTGCTGCCCATTGCATCTCATTTACAAAGCTCCAACCCCCTAACCATTGTTCAAACTATTGTAGGAGTAGTATGGAAATGGAAATTATTTTGTTACAGAAAGCCCCAGAATAAAAATGAAAAACAAGAAAGGTAATATACTTAAGAGTTACACTGTAAAAAGGGATTTTGGAGAGTGGTAAATATAATCTATGCAAATCATATAAAATTTACTCGATTATTGTAGTCAGCCAAGGAATTAAAAAATAATGGGTAAATTTTACACACACTACCTATTCGTTAACAGTAACAAGTGTTACATGGAAAAATAGGGTAAAATATACCCCAAAGCCGTGGAACTGCCGAAGTGAAGGTAAGCTATTTACATAGGGCTATTGCTGTGTATAGTGCGAATGAAAATGGTAATTTATGAAATGATGAAATATTCCACTTCACTTGTATTCGGCATGAGTCTGTGTTACATGCCATTACTTCTTACTTACTTACTTATTACTTTTCAAAGTTTCATTTTTACAATCGGGACCCAGAGCCTTGGACCCGGTGTCACAGCTCTCGTCTCCTTGCGGCACCGCAAGTCCGCGCGCTGTAAAGCATAATCTCTTGTTTATGAGGCTGTTATGGAGAAATAAACCTAGACCTGTCTGGGTTTATTTCTCCATAACAACCTCTGAACTATACATAATCCCTTATATATTTGTCTTCCCAGGTACATGTCTGATCATTTCTCTTGTGTAATACATTCTTTTTGTTCTCATTTCTGTTGCAGAGTCTGCAAAGTTTGTGTATGTGGACCCTCACTATTTGCCCCAAGATATGTTTTATTGTCCAGAAACAACATTTGAAGCTGTTCGTTTAGTGAGTTATAAAACAGGTTCATTACTTGAAATGTTGCGTGAAGCTGTTGTATTGCACTTAATTCCTTAATTCTGTGGGGTTTTTTGTATTATTATTTTTTTGTGTGTGATGATTTTATGGATTAAAAACATTGAACAAGTCGATGCAAATTGTAACCTCAGATTTATTGGGTAAATTCTATAGGTTACTTATTACAGTGTAGAAGGAGCAAATGTAGATACTTATTTCTAATATTAAATAAAATTAAATAAATTCTGTCACTTATGTCACTGTGGTGCAGTGGGATGGATCAGTCTGCTGCTGAAGGAGCTGAATGAGTCAAGTCAACTTTATTGTCAATACTGCCATATGTACAGGACATTAACAGAGACGGGCACTTGATGATCATAAACTCCACGAGGGGTGAACAGTGTCTACAAATCACCACAGCGTCTTGACACCAAGCATCCCTGATGTAAACACAAAATGGGCCGCCGGAGTAGGCCGAGGTCGAGTAACTCAGCTTAATTTAGCATGTGCCGGGTTTATTTTGCAGATTACTGTGTTGCCGATGTCAAAAGAGTCCCACGGCTGTATGTGTGCACTGGGACAAATGAGCGCGATGAAAACATAAAATCACTCAAACACACCGACAAAGACAAACATGTAGACACCACATTATCGGGACAGAGAGGAGCAACTGCGTCCGCACGCGCCGCCATCACTACTACTACTCTTCGTCGTATTCTTCATCGTCTTCATCTTCGGCTAAGGTCAACTGTAGATTAGGGATGTTCTCCAGGGTAATGCAGTTGCTCTCGCTCTCAATTTCTTTAGTTTCATCTTATAGTTTGGGTTCAGAATCCGAAGTGAGATTGCCATCGGCATAACCAGAAGCTGCATAAGTAGCCATGTGGTTCCCTTTTAACGTGCTGCTGATTGTCCGAAAAAAGAACAGAAGCGTGTGAATAGCCAAAGAAAGCCAGTATGCTAATTTACTGTTGAATTGCCACACCCCCAACTAGGACGGAGAATTTCCTCTAAAACAACCCAAATTCAAATGCAAAGTTTATGGTTTTAAGGCCCCCAATACTGTTATTTGAAACATGGAGTGGCTTCTTCATGATTTCAACTTACATATTCTCCAAAAAAAAAAAAAAAAACGAAAATCACTAATTTGTTAAAAAAAAAAAAAGTTTCGTTTCGTTTCATTTTTCGTTGTTTACTCAACTTGTTGCTGGTTTTCTCGTGGCGGGTCACGTGTGTATTCTGAGGTGGAAGGAACGTCGAAACAATTTTCTTTGCAAAAGGACAAATAAATCCATCCATTTTCTATACCGCCTATCCCTTTCGGGGTTGCGGGGGGGCTGGAGCTGTCAACGGGCGAGAGGCGGGGTACACCCTGAACCGGTCGCCAGTCGATTGTAGGGCACATACACACAACCATTCACACTCACACTCACATCTAGGGGCAATTTTAGAGTCACCAATTAACCTAATGAGCATGTTTTTGGTCTGTGGGAGGAAGCCGGAGTGCCCGGAGAGAACCCACGCATGCAGGGAAGAACAAGAACATTCTTGCTGTGAGGCACATGCACTATCTGCTGCGCCACCGTGCTGCCGACAAATAAATCTAAATCTGAAATGTATCTTGAATGAAAGAACCTAAATTCTAAATATCCCTTGAATTATCATTTTAATACTCTTATCAACATGGAAAAGTGGATAGGCTTGCTTTGTGCAAATGTTTTTTTAATAGCTACAACAACGTGTAGTGTTATATTTCACACTAACATTCACATTTGAATTAAATCAATCAAATCTCACACAATTTAACACTGTCAACTAACAGATGACAAAAAATAAATACTTGGTTACAAAAAAGCTCTTCAACAACCCTTTCTAAGAGATCAAAACGGGGTGATCCAAAATAAAGTCACAAAGTGCACAGCATTGTAAACTAGCTATAGTGCAGTTAAACCATAGCTTAAACTTAAATGGAGAATTCGCATTCGCCGTGTGTTTGGCCATCAAGTGGTATTTCAGACTGGATGTGCTACGGTGATAATTCAGATCACACCGACAATACACACAGATAACTTTGGTCTTGTCAGTTCACCCATCTGACAACTTTTGAAACTAAACTTTTCATTCAGAATCTTGTTCAAATCCAATTCGGCGTTTCACACTTGACATCCACACAAACCGGTAGCCTACTCTTTTACATTTAGCGAGCAGACAAGACCAAATGACGGCGTTAAAATTAATTAATTGCATTAATGCGTTAATAACGCGTTATTTTTGACAGCACTATTTCTAACTTGACCAGAGTCAGATGAGTTTTTGGAATGTGCATTTTTTTCTCTCTTTTGACCAAGCTAGACAAGCAGCTTCCCCTCTGCTTTTAGTCTTTGTTATACCAGGTTTAACACATCCTGGGCTTATCTTTGTACAGTACACAAAGAGGTGAAATTTATATTAATCTTTTTATCTGACTTTAGGAAAGATGGAAAATAAAATATTTTGAACAGTTCCTTTAAAATGTTGAAATTAGGTAATTCATCCATCGATTCAGGGGGCTAGAGGTGGGATACACCAGGATAGGTCACCAGTCAGTCACCAGGCTGACACACAGACATGGACAGTGCTAACCACTTTAGCACCATAACACCAAAAATCAGATAATGTGCTTTGGAATCTTTTGAAGGATCATGAAGTACTTCCCAGGTGACAGTGTCAGATATATTATCAAGGTAAAAGAATTATCACTGATCAAAATACAGTCAAGAATGAATAAAGTGTTCTAATGCAGTCTGTATTATACAGACAGAGAGACACAATTTCTTACTTTTTGCCAAACTTGCGCGTGTGCGCACACACACGTTGTGTTTTTGTCACTTGTGGGGACATTACATAGACTTTCATTCATTTCCTGGAGCCTTACCCTAACCCTAACCTAACCCTAACCACTATTTGCCACTATTTACCTAACCGTAACCCTGTCCTCAGTCTGCACCCTAAAATTTAATAATTTACATTAAGGGGACCTGCATTTTGTCCCCATGAAGCAGGTGAGTCCCCACAATGTGACTGTGTAAACAGATTTTTGTCCCCACAATATGATGATGATAAATAGCAGGTCACAAACACACACACACACAGACACACAGACACACACACACACACACACACACACACACACACACACGCACACGCACACGCACACACACACACACACACACACACACACACACACACACACCTTGTATTTACAGGGACAGAACATCCTGCCTCTCACTAGTGCAATGTTGTCACGGCCTTGTCAGATGATGTATGACAAGTCTTGGAAATCTTTAGCTGAGATGATATGGGCCAAATGAATTAATAATTCATGTTTGATGGAGTCTTTTTAATATTTCAGGCATAATTAATAAGCAGGGGCATCGCCTCCCCTCAGCGGAGAAAATCACACTCAACGTCAACAGCAGATAAATGAGACAGAGCGTCCTGCCCCAGCCTGCTATCTCTCTCTCTCCCTCTAACAAACACATACATACAAATACACGTGCACACACACACACACACACACACACACACACACACACATGCATTTCACATTACACACAGATACACACTGGGATGGATGAGACAGGAGGCCTCAGGCGTAGCCTGGCTTACTATTAGTCAAAGAGCGAGGAATGAGCGTACAAAGTCGCACACACACACACACACACACACACACACACACACACACACACACACACACAAGTTTGTGAGTGATGTGCGGCAGTACAGATGTGGAAGAAAAAGAAAATGAGAGGAGGAGTGTACATCTAAGTCCCAATTAAGTTCAAATCCGACTCTCAGCTCATAGAAAATTAATTCACAAACGGGAGAGAAAGACTATCTTTCCCAATACACAGCAGCCCTGGATCATCCTGGGGTAACATGCACACAGGCAGCGCTGCAGAGGGAGGCATTAGATAAAGTACAACACAAACACCCAGTCCCTTGAGTATATCGTTGTGTGTGGTGGCTATATATTATCAGTACACAGTGATGAAGAAGGGTCCCAAAGTAGATGCCACTTGCTCTAAGTAAACTATAATCAGTTTCAGAAACGCCAGCCTTTTCAGCTAATCCCTCCACCTCTGCCTGTAGCAGGAAGGTGCTGCTGTTGGGAGGGACAGAGGGAAGGAGGGGGGACTGGGGCAGTGGGAGGGTCTGGTTGAGCATCCGACTGGCTTGACTTCACCATCCTCCACAGCCACAGGATTGTACGAGGGGTCATCGGTGGAGGTCACCAGAGGTGGAAAAGATGAAAAAAAAACACCGACAACTAGGGATGGGAATCGAGAACCAGTTCTTTTTGATTCGAAAAAAGTTTCTATTTCTTCAAAGGGGGGAAATACCTCCAACATGCTAAAACTTTTGTCCACACAGCATGCAGTTCATTTGCAGAAATGTCACGTGTTTGATACGTTACTTAGTGACACTTGTGAATCTAGCGGCAGAGCAAACACCAGGGGCTCTATTTTCGACTCGCAGTGGTATTTTCGAGCGGCGCAGGCAGGCGCACAGCGCATTTGGTATTTTGGTAAACCGAGGCATACAGAGGTTCGCCAGGATGGGTGTTGTGGCGCAGTAGGGGGGAGGTGTCGGCATAATGAGCCGCATTGGAATTTTCAACCATTTCGGTCTGCACCGGCGGCGCAAAAGTGCGCTGAAAGCTCGCCACCTCAGACCTGGTCAACTCTGTGCGCCAGCGGCGCAAGTGGATTTTCATAAACCGGCAGTGTCGTGCGCTCACGTCACCAGCACCTAACAGGCAGGTTTCCACAGTGTCTGGCATTTCACTGCGATCAATTATTAGCAACAGCCACGATTCAATGCAACTATCTGAGTCAGCACATACAGTCAGACTTAAATTTATATATTTTGATCAGCATCTCATATGACCACATCGAAAGCGCGTTCGGCACACGTAATGGTCACTCACCCTGACTGAATGTACACAGGTGAAACAGGGTTGTGAACTAATCGGTTAACGTCGCTGTGCCAACCAGAAACAGCCGTGACATCCTACAGAGCATATATACTGCATCTATCTCAGAGCACTCGAGAGACAGAGAGAGACAGACACATGGAAAAAAAATGTAAGTGATGATCGTTTCCCGCTATTACCCACGTCATTTCATTCCAAATACAAATGTTATCATTGTAATGCTTAACGTTATCTACAAAGATGGATTACATCATTGCTTTGAGGAGGATGAGGAGGAGGAGGAGGATATACCATCGAAGGACCTCATATTTAGACATGAGAATCAGAATCTGAAATCTTTTTATCCCCGAGGGGAAATTGTTTTTTGTTGCAGTGCTCCTTACAAGAAGAGAATTAGAATAAAATTAGAAAAGAAAGAAAAGAGTGAGAACTATATATATAAAAAGCAAATATAAAAACAAAATACTTTTAAAATGCTTATAAAATTATATATATATATATGTGTGGGGGGGGTTGTTTTTGTTTTTGGTTTTTTTTCCATTTATAGAGACGCTAAAATCAAAATCAAAGTAACAGAGGCTGAGATATCCTGACTATGGGTGCCTATTACACCATCATGCTAAAACACCATCACCCGATGATAAAAAGATGTTACTGCATTTTCTCAGAGATGACAAAGCTCCCTCAGAGCAACAAAAGAATGCATATATCCATTTTCACAGGTGGTACTACCTACTTAAGACAAGGACCTGAGTTCTCCTCTCACCATTGAGGATGGAAAAATTCCACTTATTTCAGACACTGTACAGTGACAACTGGACATTTGTTGTGACAGATGGACACGCAGTGAATATTCACTGGCTTTTCTTTGATGATACTGATATTTTCTGTTTTCAGCCATTCAATCAAGTTTTGACTCTTTGGACTCTGTCCAGCTGACCAACTTTCATGACAAATCTGGCAGTATGGCCACAGTCTGTGCTGAGTGACCACAATACCACCATGCTTTATGGAGAAAGCAACAAGATTAGCCACTGCATGTAAACCCATCAATGATTATTAACATAATACTTCTGTATTGGATGGACACGAACACTTCCTGATTCCTTTTCTCACCAAAGTGCAGCCAGTGTAAGATGCAGCAGTATAGAAAACTGGCAAAAACTGCCAATCTCCATATCAATGGCCACATTTGTTCACACTAATTCTACTAATGTGTGAAAATTAATGTGTTAATGATTTATTGATGCTAAAATGATACCACCTCTCACTGTGAGGATTAAATTAGCAGCTAATTTTCACAAAATCAAATTTCATGGTCACATGAACTCCGAACTCCACTTAGAGCTGATCTTTTTATTGACCAGAAACACTGAGAAGGAAGTTCAACAAACATGCACAGGGTCCTTTTTCACTGGTTACTGCTCAACTTCTGACATATTTACCAGTGCCGGACAACCTCAAAACAAACACCTGCTAAATACAACTTCAACAAATGTGTGACAAATATGATTTATTTGTTGCATGATTCCCAACATTGTTGATCTGAAATGACAAAGAATGTGAAAGAATTAATTTTTCAATAGACAGCATTTCCATAAGTTATCTAATGTAGCCCAGGCCATTACTGTTCTACTTGTGTAGTGTGTGTGTGTGTGTGTGTGTGTGTGTGTGTGTGTGTGTGTGTGTGTGTGTGAGTGTGTGTGAGAGAGAGTATGTGCAGTACAAGCTATCAAAAAAGAAAAAAAAATGAGAGAGAGAGAGAAAAGAGGTTGAATGCAGGACAAGGGTGGAGCAATCACAAAAGGAGAAATCCAATTCACTCTGCCCTCCATGTCCGTCTGTCAGTCTCCCCCAGTCATCCAAGAAGATACACCAAAGTATCTTCTTGGAAAGAGCAGAAATGAGGTTAGAGCTGAAAAGGATGACTGAAGGACGGGAAAGGGCAGAATCTAGTACTTTAACAACACTAAATAAAATATAAGACTGAAATCTATTATGAAGACACAAATATGTAAATTCTTTCCACACAGGAGGTCATGGTGGACTGGACTGTGACTAGCTACAGCTGTGACAGTGTGGAGAGCCAATAAGAGCTAAAAGGTAAATGGGACTTACATTCCTGGCCAGAGACACAACTAATGTTGATATTGCCCTGTGTCTACACTGTAAAAAAAATATGTAATTTTACAGGAAATATTCTGTATTTTTTTTACAGATTTTTCCTGTTTTCCAATAAAACAATAGATTTACAGATATTTTCAGTAATTTTAGGTTTTATGTTTAAAATTACAGTTAATTAACCATAATGTAAGATTACATTAATATTATGTTTTTTAATGACAATTTATTGTATTTGTACACCTTTAACTCTAATTTTACATACAATTTTCTGTATGTTTTTACAGGTTTACCACCTTTTTCCATAAGACAATGTAATAACTGTAAATTAACAGATACTAGCCATAATTTAAATATTTACCTTTAGAATAACATTTAATTACTAATAATTTATTATTACAGTATTACTATGTTTTTTAAGGGTAATTTAACATATTTCTTTCATATTCAAATGTAATTTTACACAAAATGCAATGTAATTTTACTGATCTTTCCTGATAATGATAGTGAAGAAATGCACGTAAAATTACAGAAATCTGTAGTGTTTACATTAAAAATTGCAGTTCATTAAGGATGTGTGGTTAAGGTGATTTTATGTTTTTTTTAGAGGTAATAAGTAGTATTTGTAAAGTAATTTACTGTACATTACTGTATAAAAACAATTTAAAATACATTGTTTTACAAAAAGTGCACTTTAAATAATGTCATTTTACAGAGAGTATTCTGTATTCTTACAGATTTTTGCTTTTTTAAACTATAAAGTGCCTGTACATTTAGATATTGGAAGTAATTTAAATTTTTAACATTTATATGGTATTGTATTAGTACACATTCCACTGTAATTTTGAATATATTTTTTTGTTTTTTACAGGTTTATCACCATTTTCAAAAAGACAATAACTGTAGATTAATGTATATTAGCAGTAATTTAAACATTTACCCCTAAAATTAGAAATAATTAACCATAGTAACATTACATTATTAGTATGTTTTTAAAGGCAGCTTGTCTTTTTTATATTCAAATGTAATTTTACATCATATATGATGTCATTTTACAGATCTTTCCCAATAATTGTAATGAAGAAATTTATATAAAATTACATAAATCCGTAGTTATTTCCACAAAATTGTAGGTTATTTAGCACGTGCGGTTGAGTTGAATTTATGTTTTTTAACCGCGGGTCGGACCTTTCTGTGTGAAGTTTGCATGTTCTTCCCGTGCATGCATGGGTTCTCTCCGGGTACTCCGGCTTCCTCCCACAGACCAAAAACATGCTCATTAGGTTAATTGGTGACTCTAAAATTGCCCCTAGGTGTGTGTGTGTGTGTGTGTGTGTGTGTGTGTGTGTGTGTGTGTGTGTGTGTGTGTGTGTGTGTGTGTGTGTGAATGGTTGTTTGTTTGTGCCCTGCAATCGGCTGGCGACCAGTCCAGGGTGTACCCTGCCTCTTGCCCGTTGACAGCCGAGATAGGCTCCGGCCCCCCCGCGACCCCGAAAGGGATAAGCGGCATAGAAAATGGATGGATGGATTAAAAAAAGAAAAACTGACATATCACATGGTCATAAGTATTCAGACCCTTTGCTCAGTATTTAGTAGAAGCACCCTTTTAAGCTAATACAGCCATGAGTCTTTTTGGGAATGATGCAACAAGTTTTTCACACCTGGATTTGGGGATCCTTTGCCATTCCTCCTTGCAGATCCTCTCCAGTTCTGTCAGTTTGGATGGTGAACGTTGGTGGACAGCCATTTTAGGTCTCTCCAGAGATGCTCTATTGAGTTTAAGTCAGGGCTCTGGCTGGGCCATTCAAGAACAGTCACGGAGTTGTTCTGAAGCGACTTCGTTATTTTAGCTGTGTGCTTAGGGTCATTGTTTTGTTGGAAGGTGAACCTTGCAGTCTGAGGTCCTGAGCACTCTGGAGAAGATTTTTGTCCAGAATATCCCTGTACTTGGCCGCATTCATCTTTTCTTCGATTGCAACCAGTCCTCCTGTCCATGCAACTGAAAAACACCCCCACAGCATGATGCTGCCACCACCGTGCTTCACTGTTGGGACTGTATTGGACAAGTGATGAGCAGTGCCTGGTTTTCTCCACACATACTGCTTAGAATTAAGGCCAAAAAGTTCTATCTTGGTCTCATCAGACCAGAGAATCTTATTTCTCACCATCTTGGAGTCCTTCAGGTGTTTTATTTTTTTTAGCAAACTCCATGCAGGCTTTCATGTGTCTTGTACTGAGGAGAGGCTTCCGTCGGGCCACTCTGCCATAAATCCCCGACTGGTGGAGGGCTGCAGTGATGGTTGACTTTCTAGAACTTTCTCTCATCTCCCGACTGCATCTCTGGAGCTCAGCCACAGTGATCTTTGGGTTCTTCTTTACCTCTCTCACCAAGGCTCTTCTCCCACGATTGCTCAGTTTGGCCGGACGGCTAGCTCTAGGAAGGGTTCTGGTCATCCCAAACGTCTTCCATTTAAGGATTATGGAGGCCATTGTGCTCTTAGGAACCCTAAGTGCAGCAGAATTTTTTTTGTAAACTTGGCCAGATCTGTGCTTTGCCACAATTCTGTCTCTGAGCTCTTCAGGCAGTTCCTTTGACCTCACGATTCTCATTTTGCTCTGACATGCACTGTGAGCTGTAAGGTCTTATATAGACAGATGTGTGGCTTTCCTAATCAAGTCAAATCAGTATAATCAAACACAGCTGAACTCCAATGAAGGTAGAACCATCTCAAGGATGATCAGAAGAAATGGACAGTTCCTGAGTTAAATATATGAGTGTCACAGCAAAGAGTCTGACTACTTATGACCATGTGATATTTCAGTTTTTTCTTTTTTAATAATCTGCAAAAATGTCAACAGTTCTGTGTTTTTCTGTCAATATGGGGTGCTGTGTACATTAATGAGGAAAAAAATGAACTTAAATGATTTTAGCAAATGGCTGCAATATAACAAAGAGTGAAACATTTAAGGGGGTCTGAATACTTTCCGTACCCACTGTACATGCAGTGTCTTATTCATGTACAGATATTAGTGCTCATTTTCAGGTTGTGGTAAGTGATAAATTGATGAAGTGCACATTAGGAACTGACCAAACTCTGTGTATCCAAAAACCCTTAACTTAGACTAAACTATGTAACATCAGTGGGGCTATTCTTGTAAATTAGTCATGTAAAGTTTACCACTTTCTACGACTTTTTCATAAAATATTGCAACAACTTTTCCTCAGAATTGTTTTCATGCAAATTTAAAACTGTTGTGTGAAGTATTGCAACACACACACACACACACACACACACACACACACACACACACACACACACGTGTATATGTATTTTATATATGTGTGTACATATATGTATTTATGTATTTTTTATTTATTTAATTGTTTTAATTAGAAACGCACATCATTCACCTCATGCAATCAGACTCGGCAGATTCAAATTTCAAAGTTGGCGCCTATTTCCAGTTTGCTTCGTCCCGCTCATAACGACCAACCGACCAAGCAAGTGTCCAATCAGGTTAATAGTAGGCATGTCATGAGTGATGCACGTGAAAGATTTGCCCTCATGGGCGCATGATCTGTAAGGAGGATGTATGAAAGAAAGCCACAACGGACATGTCAACCAAACGCCCCTTTGAGGTAAATAACGCATGTGAACGATATCGTAATTCATTTTCATACCTGGAGTGGACAGCCTTGAAGCTAATGTTAGCGTCCCTCTGATAAATTGCTACCATCCCATTAGCTATTATTAACAGATAGCTATGGTTTTGTGACTAAGTGACTGATGGCAGCCGGGTCATTTATTTTACAGCTAAAGTATTAATTGTTAACGCGTGCTTTCGGGCAAAGCCTTTTCTAACATGGCCAGAGGTTAGTCCTAATTGTGTTCTCTGCTGATGTATATTCATAAAAGTTGTTATTTGTGATTTGAATGTGGTCCAACTGCGTATCGGATACTGCTTTATCCTCTTGTATCGAACTTTCGACGCGAAGGTAATTGTTTTCTCTGCTGTCTGTATTTTCATTGTTTTGTGTTGGGAATGTCCTGTTCAAATGTTCAGAAGCAGCTGTAAGGTCATCGTAATAATGCTGTGTGTATGGAGCGGCGTTTTTAGTCATTTCCATGCATAAATCTATTACTTTGAAAAGAAATGCATCTAGACTTGTAGAGGCGCATGGTTGTGGTGTAGCATGTTATGCTAACGTGTATTGTTAGCACTGGTTGCTAGTATAGTGCATTTACACACGTTATCCATGTCACACAGGAGCTGAAAGCAGCCAGGCAGGAGAGACTCAGACATGTATATGTTTCTGTGTTTCTCAAACACAAGTATGTGGGTTTCTGCATTTTTATTTATTTATTTATTTTGGTGTGTGTGTGTGTGTGTGTGTGTGTGTGAATTTCTTTTGTTAATTTAACAATGTAAGTGGTATTTAATTTTATTTTATTCGATTTCTTATGTGATTGTAGATATTTTCACTTCCTCTTGTATCGGACTTTCGGCATGAAGCTGAAAGCTTGACTACGATATAGGGATGTAACAATAACTCGTGGGCAATTAAATTAAAATTAAAAATTAGAATATGTCACGAGTTAAATTGGTGGTGGTGGTGGTGGGGGGGTCTCTGTGATGAAACAGCTGATAGGCAAATTAGTTTTGACCGTTTATCTGCGTGTGCGTTGCGTGTGCGTGCGCCTCGCATGTTTGTTGAGTCAAAAGGGCTGCAGCTGCGTTTGCACAGGCTGTCAGCTGTATCGCTTTACACTGAGTTTTCCGTTGATAATGACCGTCAAAATAAAAGCCTTGTTTTAAAAAATGAAGGGATTCTTTGCACAGAGACGCTAGAGCTAGTGTTTTTAATTTGAAAACGCTTCCGGTGTGGTCCCAAAAGTGAAACTTAACCTACTGTACCTACCTCAGAAATGGAGAATTGCCTTAGTTTGTGCCTTACAGTCAGTTACTGTGTCTACCTCCTCAGGAATAGAAATTGTTTAATTTGATACAGTGTTGAAAAGGAGGCAAGAAAATACAGTACAATGGATTTTTTGTTGATTTTCCGTGACAGAAATTAGAAAAAATTAAAAAATCAGTCATCTTTCTGGAAAATAATTTTGTTAAAAGAAATCATGAAAAATCGTAATCGTGGACTAAAAATCATGAATCAAACTGAATCGTAACCTGAGTGAATCGTTACATCCCTACTATGATATGAACTACTTAGATAAATGACATATTGGAAGTAATGAATTTTTGGTACATGTTAATTTGTGAGCTTTTATTAGCTTTGCACAGAGCCAGGCTGACTTTTTTCTCCTGTTTCCCCATATGTGTCTGAGAACTGCTTGTATTGATGTCATGCCTGTAAATAAGGAGACTTCGACATGGAGAAGGTAAGACCATATTTGCTGCTCTGTTAAACTTTTCGTTTTCACTTGAGCAAATGTTACTTTTAAGAATATAATGATGATGGGAGTAATGTGCTGAGTGTAATCTCAAAAGAGAATATTTATCACTCTTTATATCTGCTCTTTTGTGTCTCTCTTAGTTAGGAAGTAAAGTGGCACTTTGTTGGCTTTGATAGAAAACAGATACTCCTTGATGCTTCACCTTGCACAGCCAAAGTAAGAGTAAACACACACACACACACACACACACACACACACACACACACACACACACACACACACACACACACAAGAGACAAAACAAATTTTCGTCCCTCTCCAGTAACATCGGTTTGTTTTAGAGCAGGGCGATTATAACAAAAGTCAAAATCTCGATTAATTTAACTTTTAATCTTGATTATGATTAATGAACGTTTATCTCCACCCTTGATGAACAATTGTGTATTTTCAGTTTGTTTTGTATTTTACACTGCCCTCACACCTGGACATTTTGTGATATTTTCACACAGTATCTTTTGGGAGTGAAAACAATGATGTTGGTGTGACACTGGTGTGACACTGTGGTTAAAGTCTAGTTGTGTTTAAGCACAAAACCCACTTGATTGAAGCTATAAAATATCATGGTTTGGGTTAACATGATCACTGTAGACAAGTTTTCAAATCCTTAAATATATGCAACTTTTACTGTCATGGCAACAGCGAACACCATGATTGATATGAGCAAGATCAAGTCCATTAGAGTTTGATTATTTTTCGATTAATTGCTCAGCCCTAGTTTGTTGTAAGATTCTTTGTTACATTCTGTTTGAATATGGGTTGCTTGGTGCGTGGTATTAGTGTAATATTCCTCCATGTGCCCCTTTTTAACGCATTCCCTCGAGGTCTCTGCATGGCCCTGGTTAGCTTGTAAAATACAATGGGTTCAGAAAATGTTCATTTTTAATATCAAGCTAGACTCCATATCCCTTAATGACAAAGTGAAAACAGAATTTTAGAAATGTTTGCAAGTTTATTAAAAATGTAAAATATCACATTGTACTTTTTAGACCCTTTACTATAACACTTGAAATGAGGCTCAGGTTGCTTCCATTCTCTCAGTCATCTTTGAGTTGTTTCTACACCTTGATTGGAGAACAGCTGTGGTAAATTCAATTGATTGGACATAATTTGGAAAGGCAGACACCTGTCTATATAAGGTCTCAGAGCTGACAATGCATATCAGAGCAAAAACCAAGCCATGAGGTGGAAGGAAATGCCTGCAGGGCTCAGAGACAGGATTGTGTCAAGGCACAGATCTGGCGAAGGCTACAAACAAAGCTGCTACATTGAAGGTTCCCAAGAGCACAGTGGTCCCATAATTCTTAAATCGAAGAAGTTTGGAACAACTAGGGCTCCTCCTGGAGCTGGCCCCCCAGCACAACTGAGCAATTAGGGGTGAGGAGCCTTGGTAAGAGAGGTGTCCAAGAACCTGATGGTCACTGTGTGGAGATGGGAGAAACTTCCAGAAGGTCAGCCATCACAGTAACAGTCCACCGATATGGGCTTTATGGCAGAATGGCCAGATAGAAGCCTCTCCTCAGTGATACACAGGAAAGATGGCTTAGAGTTTTTCTCACAGTCAGAGTCCTTGCCAGATCAGCTTGTTATGCATAATCAAGTTCAAGTTAACTTTATTGATACCCATAGGTAGATTTGTTCCGCAGCAAAACAGGAGAAGGCATCCCACACACCATACCTGTGACATTTGACATCTAGAACAATCCTTATTACTCAACGTGTAAATTTGACGTGAAAATTTTTGGAAATTTCTCTCTCCATATATCAGTTCTTCCTCAGTCCAATCCTTGCCTTTGGTTTGTTTTGTTCTTTTGAACTTTGTTCCTTCCCAGCTTATCTGAGTTCTGTTGTATGGTTGTGCTTCATAAATTTAATTGCAAACTACAACTGCTTAGTAAGTTAAAGATGTGTTGCTGATTACAGCTTGAAGTGGTGATGAGGTCTTAAAATATTTTTAGAAGGTCTTTTGAAAAGGCATTGAAATTAACTTCAGGATTCCTGTAAATACTTTGGTAATGTATGATAAGAAAAAAACAACTCAAATTAGAAATGCTAATTTCAGTTCTCATGTTTGTCTGTAAAACGCCAATAGGTTCACATGGAATGTCTAAACAAATGTCTGTTTTTTCCCTAGATGGACAATCAGAGATATTTAAGGAGGCCCCAGCAGCCAAGCAAGTGAACAGACAGTTTGAAATGATCTGACAACAATTTCTCACACACAGTATGTACTGCCCAAATTAAATGTGTCTTAAAATGATTTTTACATTTGTTTCTTTTGCAAGAAATAGTTACAAAGTTTAATGGCCATGACCTAAGTCCAAATATTACTGTGCATCTTAATAAGCTGCTCCTGTGCTTGGCAATTGTGGAACAGAGTCCAGCTCCTACTACACATTCATTGCATTGAGAAAAAGGCTTCAAAATTACTCTTATTGCAAATAACATGCAATAAGTAGATTCTGCTATTATATTTTACAAAAACCTATGTAATTATGTCAAATTTTAATCGCCATCCCATGGGGATAGGTTACTTTTTCATTGCAGTGAAAAAAGAATTCATACCATACATATGCAATGTTGACTTACCTTATGACTTTACACAGCTTTACATGATCAGGATTTTTGGGCCGATAGCTGATCAGTGAGTTTAAATAAACTGATAATGGATCATGATCTCATCGTGTGAGGTAGCAATATGTCTATATCAAAGTATGCCAGCAAACATTGAAAGGCAGGTCGGCCAGCACCATAAATTCCATAAGCTTCCTTGTACCACCCCTTGCCTTCTCACTGTCACGACTACACGGACGGGCACTGTCTAAAGATGTTTGCTTTAGCATCCGTTTCGGTTAGGGTTGTCCCGATCCGATCACGTGATCGGAAATCGGGGCCGATCATGTGACTGCAGACTCGATCTGATATCGGACGTTATGTCCCGATCAGGTATCGGAAAAATAATATATATATACATATGTATATTTATTGTTATTTTTAATCACATTTACAATATATGGGCTAGTGATTAAAAACAAATGAGAATAAAATAGTATTTATTAAATACCAACGTTTACAGGGCGGGTCTGTGTCTGTGACAGACGCCATTGAACAGCGCATGCGCGGAACACGGCACAATGCAGCAGTTTGTTTTGAAGCTGAGGTGCGTGATATGCTGCTTATGTCTGCTGTGTGGAAATATTTGGCTCAAATGCTAGTTGGTAACCGTGGCAACAGAAACTCAGAACATACGTTAACATACGTTTTTTCACAGTTTATTTATCACAACAGCAAGGCAGTAGAGGACACACACAAGTGGTAAGAGGTGCACTTGCCCTCTGAAATGATACTTTGTATCACGTAACATAACGTTAAGCAATCATCTCACTTCCCTCCACTGATTAGGCCTAATGTAACAGCTGCGGCCAGAGCCGGTTACCATGGCAACGCGTCACAACGAGAGATATTAAATAGTCCACTCAGGCGCTTCTTGTGAAAAACTTACGATTTTAAAGGAAGAAAACAAACATTAAGTTATTAATAATTGATTTAACATTTATTTCTTTAGTAAGTGACCATGGTATAAGCGGGATGCCCTTCGAGGTGTCCATTATCAGAAATGAAAGCGAAGTCCATTCATTCATTCGGTTCACGGTTATTTTATTTCTGTGTTCTGTTCTGACTTGAGACTGTAATTCAAGCTACTTCATAGAAGTACAACACACTGCACTGCATTGTGCATAAGTGTTACATATTAATATAAGAGCCATTGGTTAAAAAAATAAAAAGGACATCCTGGATCTTATTCTCTGCTCTTAGTTCGTTTCATAATGTTTTATAGAAGTATCGGATCGGGACTCAGTATCTGCAGATACTCAAAATCAGTTTCTGTGTTTTGTTTTTTTTTTTTCTTTTTCCGTGCTCCGTTTCTGGAACTCCGCGTGCTCCTCCTTGTGTTTCTTATCCAGGTGCCTGATTAAATTTGTCGCGTTGAATCCTTTTACAGATGCTCCCCCACAAGGTACTATAGCATTTCATAGTTTGCAAATAGCTTGTGTTTTATCTGTCTCACTCACTTTGAAGAAGTTCCACACCACTGACATGTTTGTTTGTATCTGACAGCATGGATGTTGCGTCCAACAGCTAATGATTCTAGATTCAAAAAACTTTATTGTCCGTCACATAGTGACAGGAGTCCAAACCAAGAGCCACAAAGATGGATAATAAAGTTTTTTCAATTTTAAATCATTAGCTCTCAGATACAAACAAACATGTCTGTGCCATGAAACTTCTTTGGAGTAAATGAGACAGATAAAACACAAGCCATCTGTAATCTATGCAACAGGAGCATCTGCAAAAGGTTTCAACACAACAATGTCATTGATCGAATCGGTGAATTGAGACATTACGGCCGATCACAGAAATTGCATAAAATGCCAAATATCAGATCGGCGTAAACCCTACTTATAAAAAATGTAGACATCCTTATTTCTCTTCTTTATGTTGAGTTGACTGCGGTCTACCACACAGCTTAATCCACCAGAGACATTTAGCTCTGTTTAGATGTGGTTTAGGAAATGGGATGTCGGGGATGAAATATACCCCATCGCACCTCATATCAGAGTTGTATTACCCCTGCACATCCCTTGTGATGGCTTCTGGGCGAGGTCCATCTGTCTCCAAAAGTTGTGTATGGCAACTTGTATCTTGAGAAATTGCTTTTACACTTAGCTTCTATGCTAACGACTGCTATGAGAGCAGTCAGACTGGATAATGCAGTAAAACGAAATGGCAATTTGGTCTGATTATCAGGCTAGCAATGCATTAAGTTGAGTATGTGCAGTCAGCTCACACTGCATACTCAAAAATTCTTGATAGTTTAGTATACATACGGGCGTTTCCTGCTTACATAATCCACATACTATGCAGCTGGATCACTACATAATCAATCTAACATGCTTTGTATGAATAGTACATGGTAGTACATGGTAATAGTACACACAATAGTAATACAGTATGATGGACAGCATGACAGCTCCTCAAGTGAAGCCAAAACATCTCAATCACCCCCCTGGTGGCTGGCTGTAGTATAGGACTTAAAGTCCACCCTCTCGATGTTGTCAAGTGGAACATGGGCCAAACTCAAAAAAACTCCAGAGTACGTGTTTATCCATCCATCCATTATCTATACCGCCTATCCCTTTCGGGGTTGCGGGGGGCTGGAGCCTATCCCAGCTACAATGGGCGAGAGGCGGGGTACACCCTGAACCGGTCGCCAGCCGATTGCAGGGCCACATGAAAGGACAAACAAACATTCACACTCACACTCACACCTACGGACAATTTAGAGTCATCAATTAACCTAATGAGCATGTTTTTTGGTCTGTGGGAGGAAGCCGGAGTACCCGGAGAGAACCCACGCATGCACGGGAAGAACATGCAAACTTCACACAGAAAGGCCCTGCCTGACCCGGGGATCGAACCGGCAACCTTCTTGCTGTGAGGCACCCGCACTACCTGCTGCGCCACCGTGCAGCCCTACGTGTTTATTATTTTAATTAAATTGTTTTGTAGGTAGGTAGGTAGTTCTTATGCTGATGTTACCTATAGATGAAGGGTGTTTCCAGTTTTGCCCTGTATATGGAGGTCTAGTCAATGTAACTTACTTGTTGAGCACAGGAGCAGCTGCTGAAAGCTGATCGGATTGTGACTGAAAACATGTCATTTGGGCCCAGGGTTAAAAATACTAAAGTGAAGTTTTTACAGATATTATCCTTAAATGTACATATTGATGTATTTTGATGTACAGTGTTTAATTTTCCATTGTCCAATTGTTTAAAATAACTAATACTGTAAATGTGCAGAAATTCCTATTTGATTAAAAGTGCATATTTTGTTTATACATTGTGTCATTGTTTTTGTACTCGGGGAAACCACAATAATGCAGCAAATCAGTGTAGATGGATAAAACAGTTTCATGAAATGACTACTAAATACTCTTAATTTATAGGGATTCGCCTTAAATATAGCTATTTTTGATGTGTTTTTAATATATTCTGCTTTTTTTCTACTGTCCAATAAACATATTTAAATCTCACATTCATCGTTCGTTTAATGCATTTTTAGCATTTTTATACATTATTTCTTAGTGATTGTACATGAAAGAACAATAAATAAACAGGAAATTACTCTAGGTAGACGAGACCACTCCATTAAATAAATACTAAATACCCTTAATTTAAAGAGAGAGGCATTAAATGTAGCTATTTTCGATGTATTTGTAATGTATTTAGCTTGTTTTTCCACTGTCCAATGGTTGTTTTTTAACAGATTAATACTGTTAATTTGCAGACAGTTATCCTAAATTTTATGAACCTAGTTCTTTTTTATACATTCTAACTTTGTTATTGTACATGGAAAAAATAGTATTTTAACATGAAGTTACTGTAGATAGACTTGGCTATTTCCTAAAATAAATAATGTATACTGTGAAATTACAGAGATTAATCTGAAAGGTATCTGATTTTAATGTTTTTTACTGTAATATGTATGTTGTTTTACAGTATAATGGGCATTTATCACTGTAATACACTGCATTTTAATTAAATTTGACTGTAAAAATCTACTTTTTTTTTACAGTTATTGTATGTAGTTCTGTGATATGGTTATTTACTGTAATTTTACGGTATCTGTTTGGAAACTTTGCTGCCAGTGCTCTTACCATTTTTTTACAGTTTTTATAATACTGTAAAATTACAGAGATTAACCTGAAGGTTATCTATTTTTTAATGTTTTTTGACATATTATGTATGATATTTTACAGTATAATGGGCATTTATCAACTATTATATGCTGTATTTTAATTATATTTGACTGTAAAAATCTGCTCTGTTTTTTTAAAGTTATTGTACGTACTTCTGTGATATTGTTATTTACTGTAATTTTACGGTATCCGTTTGGAAACTTTGCTGCTAGTGCTTTTACCGTTTTTTTACAGTTTTTTTTTTTTACAGTGTACTAGATATGTAAAAAGGCAACTGTTTGCTAACATTTCTTTATCTTGACCTTATAGGAGATGTATTATAAATAAAATAAATATATCTTCCCAGATGCCCTGCTTATAAAACCATTACTAAAGAAAGCCAACCTAGATGGTAATGCACTCACCAACTATAGCTCGATATCCAAGCTTCCATTCATCAGAAAGACACTAGAAAAGATAGTTTTGGTGCAAATGAAGTCCTTTTTTAAAGAAAATAACATCCTGGGGGAGTTTCAGTCAGGCTTTAGACCACAGCACTGAAACGGCTCTTACTGAAATAATCAGTGACCTTGGACTAAATTCTGGCGAAAATAAGATCTCACTTCGTGTCCTCTTAAACCTAAATGCAACTTTTGATACAACTGACCATGATATTGTAAACAATTGTCTTGAACAGTTTTTTTTTCCTTTTCCTTTACTCAGATTTAAGCTTTAGATCTTTTTAAAATCTTTAAATCAACAAGACGACGAATCCTTCGTTTTTCCTTAGAAACATAGCAAAAGTACAACCATTTCTAAATCAAAAAGACAATGAAAAACTGATTCATGCCTTTATTTCAGGCTAAATCAATTACTGTAACGCACTATTTAGAGGCCTCCTGAGGGGAAAAAAACAAACAAAACAAAACACTAAGAGACTTCAGCTCATTCAAAACTCTGCAGCTCAACTATTAACCAGAGCCAAGAGGAGAGAGCACATTAGTCCAGGTTCCAGTGGCTTCCTGTAACATAGCATCAGTAGCCAGTAACCACAGGTGACTAAACCAGCTACTGAGATGATTGTAATCTTTTGAGTTTTAAGTAAGTTTGTGTTCTTTGAATTTCTGTCTCCCTTCATTGTAAAGCAAATAAAATAAAAATCTCTCTCTTTCTAATGGTTCTGTAGCCGAGCAATGATGTCAACAGCAAAAATCTCATTGCCAGAAGCCAGCAGCTCAATGTGACCTACATGCTTTATCTACACAAGACGCTTTTTACTCACCTCTCACTCTCACGTCTCTCTCTCTCTATTTCTCTCTCCAGTAAGGGGTCGCAGCATGAAACAAAGAGATTACTCAAACAGGACGAAGTCATATTCAATTACAGCA
Source organism: Chaetodon trifascialis (assembly GCF_039877785.1). NCBI lineage: Eukaryota > Metazoa > Chordata > Actinopteri > Chaetodontiformes > Chaetodontidae > Chaetodon > Chaetodon trifascialis. Next base: position 31,085,092 of record NC_092058.1, on the reverse strand, counting down.
CATGGATATTGGCTGTACAGTAAATTGAACAATTATGAGGCAAGGCTACGGTGGCAGATGTGCACAGGGCCCCATTTTAGTCGAGTGTGCTGTCAGCAGTGCTGGGTCATTCTATTACAACTGCAGAGTGGGAGGAAGGCTGTTGCAGCATACTTATTAAACTACATACACACAAGGACACACAACACACAGTCAAGAGCTGAAAGACAATGATTTAAAAAAAGAAGCAGCAAGATGTATTTAACCATCTCCATGTGTTCCACATATGTATATTATGCCCTCTTAATTAATGTGCAGTCCTTTTAAACTGAATCACCTGAGCATCAAAACCCCTGATTTCTCAATCTAAGGGTAGGCTATATGAAGAAAATAATGCAGCAGTGATATTAACTGAATTTAGTCATTTACCAAGAGTCCCAAAAGCATGGTAACTTGCTTTTCTTGTCAAATTGAGTTAAATTGAAGGTCTCTCAGGACGTAGGTGTCCAATACAGACACAGTCACCAAAAAGAGCCTACAGGTTCTACACTCCAATCATCCAGTCTGTTTTCTGTTCATCCCTCCATGTCTGGTTTGGGTCGGGTACCAAACAGAACAGAACAGAACAGACTACAACTGACAGTCAGGACTGCAGAAAAAAAATCTTAGGTGGCAACGTACCCTTAGGAAACAGGCAGAAAACAACAATGCAGACCATATCTAAAACACAAGGTGGTGCAACTTTTCCCCTCTGGCAGGCACTACAGAGCACCGTATGCCAAAACAACCAAACCAGAGAATGGTTTCCTCTCACAGGCCATAACTCTGTGATGAAGAGGTAAGAAACAATCCCTGTTCAAAGTTACCCAAACATCCACTCTACCTATAAATTCAAAAGTATATACTTATTGTTTTTTGTTTGTTTTACATATATCATTGTCAAATATAAATCTAACTACACTGTATATACTGTACATTGACATATATACTTACATATACTGTCACAGCATCCTACTCTTTTTACTACACTCTTCATCAGTCTGCTATATAAATTCAGTCATCTGTTTTACTATTGTACTATTGTATTCTTGTTTGTAGAACAAGACACAGAAACAGTCTGACTTGTATGTCTGTTCTCCTACCTTACAATAACATGCTTTGTTTACCCATCCATTTACCTGACCTCCTGCTTATGATGCTTGCCAGAGCCATAATGATACAGTGCTTAACAAATTTATTAGACCACCACCTAAAGTAAGGTTTATGCCATAGCTGCCCTAAATTAACAGCATTGGTAAAATCATTTTTTATGTTTCTGTAATGGTTAATACACCAATATGTAGAAGCTCTTTAACCGAAATGATATTTTTACTGCTAAAATATAATTATTATTGTTATCCATGAATTTTCAAATTTACTGATTTACAAAAAAACTGAAAAAATAGTAAAGCACATTAATATGTCAAATTGCATTCCTGAACAGAAAAATTTGTTTTAGTGGTTGAATGTTATGCTTGATTAATTTCTGACTTCTCAGAGAAGCCCAGTGAGCCGGCTCAAATTTGGGTATAAAAAGGTGAATTCAGTTTGAAATTCCTCATTCCTGTTCATCATGGTAAAATGTCAAGAGCTCAGTGAAAATGAAAGAGTCCGCATGAAAGCACTTCATGATACTGGATGGTCTCTGAGACAAATAGGGAAAGACATAAAGTGTTCTCACAGCGTGGTCAAGTATGTTTTGGAGTCAATTGCCGAGTCTGGTATTTACAAAATGCGCCAAGGAAGAACCAGGAAATGAAAGTTAACTGAAGCAGATGTCAGGCACCTCAAGATTTTTAGCACTAGAGACAGAAGGAAGACCACTGCTGATCTTGAGTCAGAGATGAAAATCGACGGCATCATGAACAAGACCATCTACCACAACATCTCAGTGCATCATGGGATCCCTTCTGGACTGAATCTGATTGGATGTGGGTTCATATACCAACAAGACAACGACCCCAAGCATACTTCAAAGCTGTGCAGACTATTTGACCAAGAAAATGGAATCTGAAGTATTGGAACTGATGGACTGGCCAAGTCAAAGTCCGGATTTCAATCCTATTGAACAAATTTGGGATTTAGTAGATTCAAAGATTGATCGCACAAAAGTTTCATCTAAAGCAAGTCTGTGGGAACAGCTAGAAACTATCGAAAAGTACATACAAACAGTGCCAGCAAGAATGCAAGCTGTTATCAAGGCCAAAGGAGGCCATACAAAATATTACGTTTTCTGGTTATTATGTGTGAAAAAGGACTATTTAGTTGTTTCAGTTTGTTATTTGCCAAATAAATAACAATACCATTTTTAGTTTTAAACAAGTTTTTGAAAGATTTCTAAAATATAGAAAATAAAGGAACACAATACTTTGGAGCTGTAAATTTAGAGCTTTGCTGCAAGGCCCTAAGTAGCAACTCAGTTTCCAATGATGACTTGATCCAATGAATGATTTGTTGGTCAAAAAAAAAGAAAAAGAAAAAAAAAAAAAACGCAGCGATACATGACAGAAATGCACAGTAACATTGGCTGCATGGAGGCTTCACCCTAGAGCAGCAAACTCTGATTGCTAGTGTTTTTAAGGGAACATTTTAAACAAAAGGACAAGAACCTAAATTTTAGAAGAAAATACATTTTTAAAGATGCAGACCGCCAAAGGAGTGTTGTAAGCAATGGGCTAAAAAACTTTGCCAGAACATTCTGGTGGAAGAGTTTGCTTCAATTTTTACTGTAATCGGTGAAAAGAGAATTTTAAGAATCTAAATCTGAATATACCAGTGAATAAGATATTTATTTGGATTATAGTTCACTTAGATACTATTGAGTTCAAGAATTTATTTGACCTGTAGATTTTACAATGAAGAAAGGTATTTCTGTGACAGAATTAAAATGTAGGTTAGAGTCAATTACATTATTACACTACTACTATTACAGTTTTTGCCCATTGCTTGTAACACTATTTACACATGCTTCGACCAAAGTAACAAAACTTGAAATTTTTGCGACTTTACCTTAAACACAGTGTAACCATACCCTAAACAAAAGTGCTGCTTTGCACTTAAGTTGCAGTTCTGCAACACACTTGCTCCTGCACACTACACACTATTTCATACATACAAGACATTTCATTCAAAAATGAAATTTCAGGCTACCATTGGGAAAACACATCCATTCAAAATACAAAACACACTGGGTAATTGGAAATACTTAGACACACACCTGAAAATGCTGACAAAACTGAACACCAATCAGCCACAAATAGGCAGCTAAGCAATGCTAATGCTCCTTTTGCAACAAGAACTGGTAGTTCTGTGAAACATACAGTACAGTATAGAACATAGTACTGCACCACTGAGATGGTACAGTAATGTGTACAGTATACAGTACAGTACTGTAAATACATTAAAGTTTTATGAAACATGCAGTGATTATACCAATATCTTTCAGTACCGTGTATGGTACATACAGTAAAGTACAGGACATACATTACTGTAAAAAATAACCAAACCAATAACAATTTGTGGTTGCATTTTCCTACAGAATAGTTAGAAGACCTTCTGGGGATGGATGCAAAGCATGTTCATCCAACAGCAGGAACTTGCCATTGTGGAAATAGAGCAAACAATGCAATCTGTCTCCACCAGCTGCGGCAACAAAAACTTGCGGACAGGCAAGTATTTTTGTTTCATTTTCTCTTTACTGCATGTACTGTACTGTATAGTACCATAAAGTACAGTACTGAATAAAAACTGTGAAAATGAAAGACTGCAGTGTTTTTTATAAAGTACAGTGTGCTGCTGCTTATCTGAAAGTGTATTCTTGTGATGTAAGTATGTATCATTTTGTCATCAGAGTGACATTTTGACAAAGGATTGTTAGGTTTTGATAGCAGAGTTTCAGTTTAACATAGTTGTGAATGGTTTATTTCCTAGTGTTGTGTCTTAAGTTTTACAAAAAGTGTTCAAACAACGGACAAAAACTGTAAACACTTCACAATCAATTAAAAGATCCTCACTTGTCGTTGACATGTTTTCACTCCTCTGATTCTTATTTTCACATTGTCTCATTGGTGTTCACCCCCTGTCAGTCTTCCTTCCCCATGTTTTCACCAAATATTTCACTGTGGCCCACTGCCAGTGAATTTATTAGCCACTCATGGAGGAAACAAAGGAGAGACAAAGGGTGGGACCAAGAAGAAGAAGAAGAAGATGACCCGCAGACCTACAACATGCACACGCACACATACACCCACACACACACACACACACACACGGCCACCCCAATGAAACTGTCGGTGTAATAACATGACAGGGCACTGAGGAATCATGAGAGGAAAAAGAAAACCACCTATGGGGAGCTCATCCACACTGCGAAGGATCACAGTCCATGGCCACAGGGAGCGCCGCGGCAACAGAGACCCCCAACCCAGAAAAACCAGGGTGGACCCCTTACATAGTGCAGAGCCCCCCGGTCCCCCGACCTGGCCAGACCAGGGTGGACTCCACACGCAGGGCAGAGCCCCCCAGTTCCCAGGGTTCCCCAGGACGACGCTAAAACCTAAAATTGAATAAAATAAAAGGACCTAAAAACTAAAAGACAATGGGCTAGGGTAAAACATGTCTGAATTAAAACAGTATAAGAAATCAGTTGAAAGCCAAACTAAAAAGGTGAGTCTTGAGTCTCCTTTTAAAAACCAGCAGGCTGTTCCAAAGCTTCGGACCATAGTGGCTGAATGCCGCCTCCCCGTGGGCTTTGGTCTGAACCCTTGGAACAATCAAAAGGCCTGTGCCAGAGGAGCTCAGGGTCCGCGAGGGCTGATATGATAAGAACAGGTCAGATAAATAAGATGGCCCAAGACAAGACAGTTAAGGCACTTAAAAACTAATAAAAGCACCTTAAAGTCGATCCTGAAGCACAGGGGGAGCCAATGTGAGTCAGTGATTCTAAAACCGGTGTAATGTGCTCCCACCCTCTGGTCCTTGTCAGCACACGTGCGGCTGAGTTCTGTAGTAATTGTAAGTTATAGATTCTCTTTTTGGGAAGACCAGGGAGCAGGGCATTACAATAATCTAGACAGCAGGAGATAAAAGCATGCATCAGCACCTCCGTGTTAGCCTGAGAGAGAAACGGGCGGACTCTGGCTATATTTTTAAGATGGTAAAAACCTATCTTTGTTACATTTTTGATGTGAGGAATAAAACTAAGCTCAGAGTCAAAAATGACGCCCAGGTTCTTAACAGACTGTGATGGTGTAAAACCTTGTAGTTTTGGTAAAAGTCTCTCTCTCTTGCCTTCAGGACCAATAACTAAAACCTCAGTTTTTTCCTGGTAGAGTTGTAGGAAGTTTTCTGCCATCCATGACTTAATGTCTAAAATACATTTTATAAGGGTAAAATAGGCCCCATGTCATCAGGAGACACGGCAATGTAAAGCTGTGTGTCATCAGCGTAGCTGTGGAAGCTGATGCCGTGGTTCCTGATGACATCCCCAGGGGTAAGCATGTAAAGATTAAAAAGTACTGGACCTAAAATTGACCCTTGGGGCACCCCACACTTCATTTCACGGGTTCTGGAGGAACATGTATCCAAACTTACATAGAAACAATGGTCTGTGAGATAGGAGTAAAACCAATTAAAAACAGTACCTTATTATGTAAGACACAACACAGTTCTACAAGTTCTAAACGCTGGAGAGAGTTCGGCTGGAAAAATCTGACACGTTTCTTTGTTACGCCGCAAATTAAAAGCAAACAGACTGGACTACAACAAAAATGCTGGAGACAGTGTGGAAATTACAATGCCAGTTACAGCCATATTTTCTGGTCATGTGCCAAACTACAACCTTTCCGGAATGACAGTATTGGACTTTTGGAGGACATCTTAAAATATAAGGTTCCCAGGGACCCACGGGTTCTGTATCTGGGATTGATCCCAGAAGGTGTTATTATGAAGGAAGACAGGTACCTTTTCAAAATAATGATTGTTGCCTATAAGAAGGTCATCACTAGGAACTGGTTGAAACCTAATGCCCCAAAAACAGGGCACTGGATGGACATTATGGAGGAGATCTACGCAATGGAGAAAATGACTTTTCATTTGCGAATCAAAGCAGGTGACTTTGCACAAAAATGGACAAAATGGACAAAATGACATTATTCAAAAACAAAGATAACGTTTATTCATCAGACTGAGAATTTGAATGCCCCCTTTGTATTACTTTATGTTATTTTTCTTAGCATTATTATTATTATTATTATTATTTTTTTTTTTTTTATTTTTTTTTTTTCTGTTCCTGTTGTCTGAATATAAACAAAACTAAATAAATAGTATAAAAAAAACTAAACAAAAACAGCACCAGAGAGGCCCACCAGGTTTCTGAGTCTGTTTAATAAAATGTGGTGATCTACTGTATCAAAAGCAGCACTTAGATCCAGTAGCACCAGGACAGTGAGTTTTTGTGAGTCCGCATTACACCTGATATCATTTAAAATCTGTAAGAGGGCAGTCTCGGTACTGTGGTTCACTCTAAAACCAGACTGATATCTCTCTAAAATGTTGTTAGTATTTAAAAAATAATTTAGTTGGTTAAAAACCAGCTTTTCTAAAATCTTACTTAAAAAGGGTAAGTTGGATACGGGTCTGTAGTTTTTAAGAATGCTGGGGTCTAAATTGCTCTTCTTCAGAAGGGGCTTCACCACTGCCGTTTTGAAGGCAGCAGGGAAGACACCCGTCTGAAGAGAGCAATTCACTATATTTCAAATCTGTTCCTCAAAGAATCCATAAAACGTCTTTAAAAGTGATGTGTGAATTGGATCTAAAAGGCAGGTTGTTGGATTTACCTGGGAGAAAACTCGACCAAGTGTCCTCGCATTGACCAGGGCAAAACTCTCCAGTGTTTCCTCGGGTAAAATCCACCGTCCAGATGTGTTAAAAGTTACGTTCTGATAAAAGACTGGATCTGATGTTGTTGATTTTAATTCTGAAGTGGTCTGCAAGTCCTCACAGAGGGCGTCCGTTGGTGTCTCTGGGGATTTTTTAAAAATGGTGTTAAAAGATCCAAGGTGAAGAAAAGTAATTTTGGGTTGTTTTTATTATTTGAGATGAGGTTTGAGAAATGGGATATTCTTGCCCGTTTGACTGTTTTATTGTACGATTTGAGTTGGTCACGGAATATTTCATGAACTGTGAGTTTGTTTTTTCTCCACCTCCTCTCTGCAATCCTGCACAGTTTTTGATATTTTAATTTCATCTTTACTTCTCCACGGGGGTAAACGTTTTGTTTCTACTGTTTTTGTTAAAAGTGGAGCCACAGAGTCTAAAGTTAATCGCAATTTCCTGTTAAAATTGTCAACAATAAAATCGCAGGGTGCAGGTAAGACTGCTGCAGGAGTGCTCTGTAAAATCTTGATAAAATTTGCAGCCACTACAGGAGTTAAGTGGCATTTCCTCACTGTTCTAACCGGGGCATCCTGATGGTTAAAACTGGCGATGTTAAAATACACACAATAACAAAGGCATGATACTCAAGCAGCAGACTGGGAAGTTTCTCTAGGATAACTGGGACTATGGCTCCTGGAAAGCAGTGAGTGGCTGCGTTGAAGAAATGAATTCCCCGGGTTATTGAGTCGCCCACTACTAAAGTGGTTGGAGGGAAGAGGGGACGAAGTGGTGGAGGTTGTGAGGTCCCGTGGCTGGATGATCCGTGGTCAGCGCTGTGCATCCGGACAGACAGATGTGGTGTGGGGGATGTTTTTCATACCTGAGAGAGGGATTCCCCGCTGGCTCCGGATGAGGAAGACCACTGGAACGCCGGAGCACGGCCTCCTTCAGGATCCGACGTCGGGCAGAAGAGGTCAAGGACCGGGATGACGACCATTGAGAAGAGCCCCGCGGAGCCGGGGTGAAATTCTGCTGTGCTCGGCGGGGGGTGGGGAGAGTTGTTCGCCTAGGTGCGATCACCAGGACAGGCGGAAGCGGTGGAGATCCGCTGAAATCATTTAAAATCCTGGGAGGTGAGGAAGAAGGACCCAGGTTCCCAGCCAGTGGTGGCAATTCGTGTGAGTCCAGGATGTTAAAACGATTTTGAAGCTCTTTACTAGAGGCAGAGACTTGTGCAGGGCCGAAGATGATAGTGTCAAAGTGTCTCTCAGCTTCCTGGATTTTGTAGAGAGTGGAAATCCTCTGCCCCAGCTCAGCTCAGCGATTTTCTCGCCGAGGGCGAAACAGCTTTGACAGCCGGATGGCGAGGTAAGTGGAGCCATGGCTAGCTGAGCTGTGCTCAGCAAGTTTAGTTTGATTAAGATCGAGTCGTCTGACTACTAAAACAGTCTCTCTGGTTAGGAGGAGTAGTTAAAAAGAAACAAGATCTTAAAGGTATGCCATAAAAAAGTTGCTTAAAATGTCAGAAAAAGTCAGTTTTGACAGAGGTGTTTGGCGGAGAGACACAACGCCAACGCAACACCAATGCATGCGCGTTAATGGAAATCTAAAGACTGTGTTTATGTACACACGCATCGATCTAGTTCCCAACGCTACGAAAGCTTGGACAAAGGACATGCAGGTAAACAGTGTAGAATCACTTTCACATGGGTTTGTTAACATTGGAGAAACCAGCAGGAGTAAGCCAGAATTTGAAAATATCCAACCAAAATGTCACATCCTCTTCCTTCAGGCCTCCTTCCAAAGCCATTTCCCAAAACACATGAATGACGAATGCCTTACTACTCGTGAAAGAGTGTAGGGTCCAAAAACAACAGCCTGTTAAATGCCACAATCATATAAACTCAAAACACACAACAAAATAGCCATTACAAACATATCTTTCAGTCTGGATCAGCTACCCTGTCTGGCAGGTACTGCTCACTGCTGTGTGTGTGTGTGTGTGTGTGTGTGTGTGTGTGTGTGTGTGTGTGTGTGTGTGTGTGTGTGTGTGTGTGTGTCTGTCTGTGTGTGTGTGTGCGCGCACACGTGTGTGTGTGTGTGTGTGTGTGTGTCTGTCTGTCTGTGTGTGTGTGTGTGTGTGTGTGTGTCTGTCTGTGTGTGTGTGTGTGTGCGCACGCGTGTGTGTGTGTGTGTGTGTGTGTGTGTACTGTGCTGCTAGGTTAGGTGCTGAAAAAGTCTGTCGCTGCAGCAGCAGCTCACTAGTTCTTTGATTCACAACTGTGTACTGTGTTACGAGCGCAGTGCATCATTGTCATCACTAACCATAACCAACTACCTCATGTCAACAAATATGACAAAAAATGCTTCTAAAATCCATCTCTGCTATTGCGTGCCATTAGAGTCTCCATAGGCACAACCCGCTCACCTGTTCACCTGCACACCTGGTTATCATCAGCTGAGGTATTGAAGGAGCAGCCTTGACTCAATTCAGTGCCAGATTGTCAGTGCTGCATGCCTGACTCTCCAGCATTATCTCCAAATCTTCGCGTTATCATCTTGTGTTATCATAGCATATTCCTGTCCTGATCCCCCAGACTTGCTTTCCACTGTTTAAAGTCTGTCAGTGATTTTGTACACCAAAGCAGTCTCATTACAGCAAATCACTGTGAGCTCGGTTCCCTCATCTTTCGTCCCTGACAGTAAGTGGCCAGTACTGCCCCTGGGTCCTAAACACACCTGTCACAGTACAATCATGGACTCAACACAGTTGGCCGCCCTAAGCCGTGTTGAGGTATTAGAGAGCATGATACAGAGGCATGAGGCCATGATGGTTGTCTCCTCTAACGCTCACAAGCAAGGTATGGTGGCTCTCACGGCCCAGATTCAGCAATTGGGGGAGGTTCAGGTACAGCCAGCTGCTATCAGTGCTGCTTCGACCCGAGCTAACCCCAGTACTGTTCAAGCATCGGCCCCTGAACCATGAGTTAACTCCCTGCAGTGTTGTGCCTGAATGCGTTCATTGAACAATAGTTCATGAACTCATTCATATTTTGGGCGAACGTGAACTGAATGTACTGTATTACTGCCTAATGAATGTTACTGTGAACTCGTTCATTCTGGTGTCTGTGAACGGCACACTCTCTCAGTTTAACTTCATTCAATAGAGTGCCGGATGTCTATAGAGCCTTCCAGGCGAAAACTCAGCTAAAACACACCGTAAAAAGGCCTTAATATGTCACGGAAAAAACAACCAATCTGGCAACACCAGCCACCGGTGTTGTACCGCTGCATTGCGTCATCAAAACAAAAAGCAGCATGGAGGTGACAAAGCAGCAAGGAGGCGTTGTATGATCATTTCAACGAGTTTTATGACAAGGTCGGTAAGGATGGGAAAAATCTCACATTTCTGTGCAAGCTTTCAAAAAGAAAATCCGCACTTCAGTCACATCCACAGCAAACCTGAAACGGCACATTGAACTGAAGCACCCTGCTTGCCTTTCAAGGTATGTGCAAGCAAATAAAAAATCAAAAGACAGTCAAGACAGATCCTACACCCAAATCCGATTAACTGCGCACAATGGTAGCTCCGTTGTCATCTCTCAGCCACAGCTGGACAACCTGATGGTGCATTATATTGCTGGAGACCTGCAGCCTTTGAGTAAAGTGGAAAGCCCAGCTTTCATAAACTTAATTAAAGGGTTGCAGCCATCCAGAAAGATGCCATCAAGAAAAAAAAGTATAGACACTGTTAAACAAGAAATGTGAAGATGAAATCTGATACATAGTTACAGTGTTAAAACTGATAAAATAATTGCTTTCTGTGGTTCTATATGGGCTGTGGCAATAATTTTGACAAATAATTGCTCGCAGCAACATATGGAAAAGAAGAACTATGAACTAGTTCATATTTGTAACGGTGAACTTAGTTCAAAATTTTGAATTTGAACTATGAACTGGACTAGTTCATTTTAAAATTTATGAACTGAATTTTGAAATAGTTCATGTAGAAAGTGAACCTTCCCAACATTGCCCCCCTGAGTGGTACGATGGAGAGCTAGAAATGTGCAGGGCATTTTTCAACAACTGCTCGATTTTTCACTTTTGCCATTTGCCATCAACTAGCTCACGGGGAAAACTCGGTTGTGGGGCATGGTGGAGTAGTAACGAGACACCTAGGCGTGTAATTCTTTCTAGGCGTTCACTGACCAACTTCGCAAGGTGTTTGCTCTGGGGTCCTGCCCGAGGACGCTGCTCGCTCATTGTTAAATTTATGCCAGGGGGCCTCGGTGGCCAATTATTCCATTGATTTCCGCACCCAGGCCTGGGCGAGTGACTGGAAAGCGGTGGCCCGTCCTCACTGGATGGAGTTATCTGGCTGGTGATGGTCAACCGGTTCACTTAGATGGCACACTTCATACCTCCCACCAAACTTCCATCCTCCAAGGAGACGGCAGAATTGCTCCTCCAGCATGTCTTCTGTCTTCATGGCCTCCCCTGAGATGTGATATCCGACCAAGGGCTTCAAGTTACTTCCACCCTCTGGTGTGAGTTCTGCAGCCTCCTGGGAACTATGGTTTCATTCCCAGACCAATGGGCAGACGTAGAGGATCAATCAAGTCATGGAGGTGGCTCTCCGCTGCGTTGCCTCTTGGAATCCCATGTTTTGGTCTTGCCAACTGTTGTGGGTGGAGTATGTACACAACTCCCTAACTAGCTCTGCTACCAAGGTTTCCCCATTCAAGTGCATCTATGGCTACCAACCTCCTCTGTTCTCCTCCCACAAGTCCTAAACACACAACTTACAGCTTAGTCTAGCTTGAATTTGCCTAAATGAACATGTAACTGGTATTGGGACTGGAACTAACCAGGAATTCAGGAACAGAAGAAATGATAATTAAGTGAAATCCAAAAGTACCTGGTGAACAGCAGAAAATGAGATAGAGACAGTGACAGAGACCACACAAGGCTGGAGTTATCCAGTCCAAATTACATTCAGAATATCACATAAATATAATTCAAATGTGGGCGGGACGGTGGAGCAGCAGGTAATGTGCATGCCTCACAGCAAGAAGGTTGCCGGTTCGATCCCCGGGCGGGACCCTTCTGTGAGAAGTTTGCATGTTCTTCCTGTGCGTGCGTGAGTTCTCTCCAGGCTTCCTCCCACAGACCAAAAACATGCTCATTAGGTGAATTGGTGACTTCAAAATTGCCCCTAGGTGTGAGTGTGAGTGTGAATGGTTGTTTCTCTTGTGTGTTGCCCTGCAATTGACCGGCGACCGGTCCAGGGTGTACCCCGCCTCTCGTCTGTTGACAGCTGGGATAGTATAGTACGTATGTACAGAATAGTATGTACAGACTTTTATGTCCTAAAATATTGCACAGTTTACAGAGAAATATTGCACAGATTACAGGCTTTTATGTACTGATTATTGACCAGGTTATTGCACAGATTGTTTCCCAAAAAATTGTTCAGTTCAGTTATTGCACAGAATGTTATGCAGATTATTGTACCGCCTACTTGGAGCAGTTTCTATTGTAAAGTCTGATGGCTGCAGGAAGGAAAGACCTGCAATACCGCTCCTTCACACACTTTGGATGTAGCATCCTGTCACTGATGGAGCTCCTCAGTGCAGTGAGTGTGTGTTGGAGTGGGTGGGAGTCATTGTCTGTCATGGAGGACAGCTTGGCTGTCATCCTCCTCTCCCCCACCTCCTCCACCTGTTCCAGAGGACATCCCAGGACAGAGCTGTCCTTCTTGAAGAGTTTGTCCAGCCTCTTCCTGTCAGCTGCTGTGATGCTGCTCCCCCAGCAGACTACACCATAGAACAAGGTTTCTTGATTTTATTTAAACTACAAAAGTAATCAGTGTTTTGAACTGCTACAACTTTGCATAACACATTGTCATATCTAAAAGAAATATGGAGTTTTTGCTCATCATGGCTCAATCAGTTTGACAAAAATACTAGCAGTAAGTAAAACTAGTTTATCTAAAGATCTACCCTGTGATACATTTAATGGCATAAAGATGGCACTAATGGCATTAAGCACGATGCCATTCAAAAGGCGCCAGTATAATTTTAGAATGTGCTTGTTGGATGATCTAAGCGCAACTTAAAATCCCTTTCCAAAAACAAATATATGGGGGTTGCATCAGACAGCTTCTGTAACTTTCCAAAACAGATAATCCAGCAATCATGGCCACTTGAAAAAAAAAAATGGTAGTGTCTAATGAAATGCTCATAACCAATAATGTCACCTCAAGGTCCATTAAGTAGCTGTTCTGTTGCTTTCAATCATTATATGATCTTTAATGGCAGGTGGTGTTTGCCAACTTGTTATGGAATTGTAGATATTCATATTTCTAAATGAAACTTGTGGTGACATTGTTTTCTTGGCTGTGGTTTCCAAAGTAAGGAATAAACACTGAGGATGAAGATCATGTCATAAGATCAAATGCTCCAGGGCAGTTATAAATCATTTAACCAAACCAAATGCTGGATTTCTCTTTCAGAACACATTTGTGATTGCATTATTACTGCTGCAGTCTTCTCAAGGAGAGGTTTCAAACCCAATATATGATAATATATGATAAAGTTATCCAAATACAACTATTAAGTTAAGTGAAACTGCTGTTATCTTGCTGGAGAAGATTTTATGATAACTACTTTCACCACCCCACTGCCAAACAGACATGATGATGTCCTCAAAAGTCAAACAGTTACATTTGTTTTTCATTCTCTAAATCACTCATATGATCACAGCATCCACTCAAGCCTTCTCTCCTCACTCCTATGGGGGGTCTCAGTGTCATTTATGTTTCTCATTCCAGGCATTTTAATATATGGCCTTGTTTTCATCTCTGTTCATAGAAGCTCCATTTTCCAGACTTTTGTCATATTTATCAGTTCATCTACATTTATTTCCATCCTTTTCCCTCTCCCTCCCTCCCTGCCTCCCTTCCACACTCCAAGCCACAACACATTTCTGCACTTCATTTCCATCCGTCTCACTAGTGTTCCCATCACAGCTGAATTATGTCTCCCATCAAGGAAAAAAAAACAAGTCTAAATACTTCACACAGACTGAAAAGTAAGTTGGCTCTGCTTTTGCAAATGAGATTCCTGAAGGCACGAACCAGGCCAACACACTGAAGAGTACATTATGGAACATTAATGTCACAGCTCATGTCCTTACATGCTTAAAAAATCTGAAGACCTGGCAGAGAAGCTTAACTTTCAATAAATTCTGTAACAAGTTGGTTTAGGACCCAATTGCAGTATCACCAGCACACAGAAGTTGCTTTCAATGACTTTGAGCTCAGGTGTGACAGAGACGGATAAGCTGATAAGCAGATCAATACCCGTTCGGAACTATTGTCTCTCAAAGTACAAGACTCTCAAGAAGACTCTTGAGAGTTTCTTGAAATGTTTGGCGAACCAAAGAGATCCAGGAAGTGCAGGGCAAAACACTTCGTCAGATACTGAAGGCAGAGGTATTTAGCAGAGAATAGCAGATCAGGCCAAGTCAAAGGCAGGCAGGTCTGGTAATGAGAGATCAGTGGGTGTGACTGGCAAGGGGAGTGAGAGTGGAAAGTACTGGCTGCTCAGGTGAACAAATGAGGGGAAATGGCAGCAGGTAAGAGACTGAAAGGTACTGTGACAAATTATGGGTATTCATGACCTTCCATGAGGCACCACTAAAATTATAGCTTTTTACAATATTTTATCCATCCGCTTTTTATATATTGATTCCCCAATCTCCAATAGCTGAAGCAGCATTTCCCTTCTGTGCCTCTGAGTTAAAAAGATTGCTGTGATTTTATGAGCTGGTGCAGTCACAATTGTCCTTGAATGTTTGCAGCTCTGGGCAATGAATTCTCTTCTGTTTGTTACTTTATTCATTCTGTTTTGCTTTTCTTGGGCTTATAAATTAACAGTTTCAGTATCTGCCAACACACACCTAGGCCATATAGGCCAGAAAAAAAACAGAAAACATTTTATTGTACATTTCAATTTTCTGAAGTTTGTGTTGCCCTCATGATTAGGGAGGGAGACTCTAAACAATTATAGTTGATGGATCCAAGTGTCAAGTGTGTAAAGTGGGCTATACCAAGGTTCCAGTAACACCTGTCCCATTCATCTATCCCATAGTAAGGGCAAGTAATACCACAAAATTTGATTTTGATCAAAATGAAGTCCTACAGGGGCCAAAATCAAAACACTAAATTTACATTTACTTGAATTAATTTGTCTGATGCTTTTGTCCAAAGCAATGTACAAATGAGGCACATTGCGACATAACTGAGTGACGAATGCAACATGTGCAGCGAAAGTTAGTTGGTCATCATTCATGATGTCAACAAACTCTGAATGAAGTCTAACCTCTTTCTCTTCTTTTATTTTGGTCTCATAATATGTCATTGGATCTAAAGAGCACCTGTTTTTGATAAGTCAATGAAGTCGCACTCAGTCAATCGACTGGCATTTGCTCTCTCCACAGAAGTCTGCTTTGTTGGAGAGAGTAGGGCAGAATTGAGCTGAATCACCAGGAGTTCATTCTCAAAGAACTGAAAAATTGAGTTGAAGGTGGCATTCCATCATCCATTTTGAGATATCCTCCTGTCTACCAGTAGTTCAAATTTGTCCTCTGTGGAGGACATTTGTAAACCTGAATATCTCCCACCCACTGCATACTACTGAATTAACTCTTTTTGCTATCTTCAGAGAACATTTAGGGCTTTTCAGTGATACCAAATGCGAAGGGGAGGGGAAAATGGCATCCTTCAGTACAAGCGCATTTTATAGGAAGACGAAAAGTAAATGCATAATACTTTTTACTGAGCAAATTTTGGCTTGAAATGTAGTTGGCATATTTTAGAGAAGTCTCTTAACAACACGTTAAACCATTGTCTGAATTATTTTAACTGTATTTTAACATAGTATTTAAGGGGTTTAAAAAATGTCCCCAAAAAAACTTTTTTTAATTTTTTTTATTTATTTTTATGTTTTTAATTTTCTAATCACCTTACAAAAATTGGGGAATAAAAAAAAATGTGATTGGACAACAATATATTTTTTTTCCCTGGTAGTCAGGAGGATATCACTGAGGCGTGCTAAGATTCATGCTGAGGCTGTTTGGGTGTCTGGCGGACAGGACAGATAGCTCTGGGTATCAGCTTAGCAGTTGTTAGACAAAACCATTTGAGTGGATAATTGAGCCAAGGGAGGTGGTGTACTGATGCTTTTTTTTTTTTTTTTTTATTAAAAGTGATTACTGCAATATCATGCCATTGAGATGGACTTAAAAAAAACTTCTCAGCCCTTCAAGAAAAGTCCTGAAAGTGTTAATTGATGACAACTGATCAGATTAAGTTTAGCTACTAAATTATCCTTGAGATGAAATTTTCAAGTTTATGTATTCACTAAAACTGATACAAGGACAGAACAGAGACATGTCCTTTCCTGGATCAGTATCAGTCACATCAGTCATATTGATACTAGTATGGATAGTCAAACGAGTGCTTAGTATTGGCAGTATCAATATTTCAAGTATTCATCCACCCACACCTATCTCACTGACAACGCTAGATTATGACCTGTTGGAGCATTTCCAACATTCACACTAGTACTACCACAAACACTAGGTCAGACAGTTTACTGAAACTGCTAGATGCACTGTCTTTCTACTTGTAATTTATCGGTTTGTATTGATTGATTCCACTGCTGTGGTTGGAGTCTGGAGATTAGTTTAGTTTATTCTCGAACAACTCATTTGCAACGGCATTTCAAATCCATGGAAAGAAGCAACGTATAATGTCACAATAAGCAAAACAATTCCCTGTGGCTACATTCCCCTCTGGTACAACAGGTGGCAGTATGTAGAATATCTGTAACATTTACTACTGACTTGGCGATAAAACAAGAAAAAGAAGAACTGTGAATCTGACAGTGATGGAGTACCTGCCAAAAAGACTAAAAGGATGTGCAAGTATCTCACTGAATAGGAGGTTTACCTGTGCATTGATCAAAGACATGCTTTTGTAAAATATGCCACACAGATTTTAATGTATTACACAGAGGTAAAAGCAACATGGGCTAGCATGACAAATAAACAAAGAAGCCATAAGCACGCCCAAGACTGTATTTTGACTCTCTCCCATCAGTTCATCTGATGTTGCTCTGTTGGTGTTGTTACTACAACATCATAATCAGTGTGGCTCTAGGACCATAACTACAACTGACCAAAACCAAACAGTGAAAAAGTCCACATAGGGAGCAGGTCATTGTGGATGAATGGGTCAAAAACATCACTTTCACTTGGGAGTTCTATGACTGAGCTTGCTTACTTAAATGTCGCCACAGTGAAGGCAATGAAACTCTTGGGTACCTTTAGGGAATAAAATTACTTTACTTTAAGAAAGATCATAGTTTGGCTTAAAATAGGCCATCAACAACGTTAAGCATGTGTTAGAAAGGCTAGCTCTGCCCATGTTTGAATTTTTCATTGGAAAGCTTTGACAGCATGAACACGTCAGATTGTGCCTCTCCCATCCATTTTAATCATCACCCTCTTCAACCAACTGCCCAACTTGCCAGTAGCATTTCTCAAAATCACAAATGAAGCATAATGTGTAAGTGATGTCTACATATCCTTCAAGTAATACATAAATAAACTGTGTGCTGAATTTATATGCGCTTTAGTGTTTTCCTTAATAAAATGCAGAGATGTTCACAGCATTTCACTTTCAACAGGTATCTGATTCTGACTACCTAACTGTAGTCACATAATGTGGAAATTAATTAACACAATCCTTGTTGATGTTAGGCTTTTCCCCTGAGTTGTTTTCAGGACCAAAGGATGCAGATCAGAGGCAATTTAGAAAACGCAAATAATAATTTATTTTAATAAATGAGCAAGAAAGACACTGAAACAAAATGTACAGTATGAGTGGCAGTCCATAAGTTATCCAACATTAATAAAGACACACTCGAGGAGAGGGATGATAATACGGAGTACTCACACTGCATGAAAAAGGAATCTGCTAGGGATTCAGGACGATCTGGCAGCAGGTAAGAGAGAGCTCTCCCCTTTTGTCCTGTGCCTTAATCAGGATCAAGTGCATCAGGTGTGCACCTGGGGAGGCGCAGCTGGCTGGGTGTAGAGGCACACCCAGCTAGAAAGACAGGGGAAAACAGACAGACAACAAATAACACTGGGGAAAAGGGGAAAAGAAAACACAAGAAACAGACAGGTCTGCAGGATCGTAACAGTTGATCTGATATTTTAAAGCAACTGGTGATTAAAGGATTCACTGTGTGTAGTTTTGTCTAAATGTAAGTAGTATGGGGACAGTGGTAAGGGTGAAGGGACAGTCCAGGGTGGGATGTTGGAAAATTTCCCTAATTTTAAATTCCAAAACAAAACTGGAAAGGCAAAAACTGCATCAATACAAACACATCATGTAACAGCACACAGCTAAATATTTTCTACTGCTTGCTGATTGCTTACCAGATGTGATTACATTATACTAATTATAAGTCAAATTATTTTCCATATGTCTGAGACTCAAATCCATATCTTTCAAAAAAAATTGCCAGTTGGGTTTCAAAAAGCTTTGTGTTTCATTGCAAGGAACTGTTAAGTACACTTGACAATGACTTGTTCAAATGCGACGAGTGTGTCCAGCTGAATGACAGATGTATTTTTAGGTTCTCAATAGAACCTAAAGTCTTCAATAGAGGCCAAGGCTATTCAAGGACTACTTGAGAGCTGTGGAAATATTATGACAGCTATGCCAGCATCAAATCAGTGTTTTTTCTCAGAAAGCAAGTCAGTTTGATCCTGCATTAGACACGCAGCCACTGACGCAATTACAGAGAGTACTCCTATAATGCATCACCCCTCACACCTCACACGGACAGCTCAGTTGGTTGCTGCCAATCATTTAATCAACAAGCAGACACACAAATAAGGGACTGTGTGCACGCACATATACAGCTACGGGCATTTATGTGATGATAACAGCAGTGTGAAAGTAACAAGGTTGATTGAGAACAGCTTTCTTTGTCCTCTGTGCCCTCTGAATGTGTTGAAGTTCATCATCAGATCCTAGCAGAAGTGTTGTTCCTGCATTTCATCGCTGGTTTGTTCATTGTGATAGTTTGATTGATTGGTGGACTGGCTATTAAAACAAAGGCAAGGGATATAATTGACATATACTGTAAAATACACATCCACAAGCATGAGGCTACCCAAACTGTACATCCATATGTGATGGTTCAACATGTCATTACAAAACAATGTACATTAATCTGCCACTATAACAATTTCCACTCTTCAGAGACCTCGTTTATAAAACAAATATGAATTTTAAGATGAATTTTGATCTTAAGTATGACTTCAGCAAAAAGCACATTTAAGTTGGTGCTGGTGGCGTGTCCTCCACCATGCCTTCAGTGCCTGCTGCTTGAGGAAAAAAGGGGGCCTTTCTGTGTGGAGTTTGCATGTTCTCCTGTGTTCACCCGGGGTTTCCTCCTTAATAACCCCCACTAAAAACATGCAAGAAGATCACCACCTGATGGTGACGAAGAAATACTGGTCTCCAGGCGCTGGTCGACTGGCAGCCCACTGCTCCTGGTCTGCCATGGGTCAAAAAGCGGGAAAGATTGGCTTTGACAGCATCTACATCTTTGTAGATTACAGGTCCAAAGGGAAGCACAATGAATGTGAAGGAGGTTTTTTCTGCAGGCCTGCTCCATAGCAAAGTCAGAGGACACAGGTCATGCTTAGCTACAGAACAGGGTGATAGGGATTCCGTGGCACTTCAGCAGGATTAGCCAGTTGGAGGACTGAAATATATTTTCCGCCTTAAACTGGAGTCTCATTGAAAAGCACAAAGCATCACAATAAAACAAATCCAGTGAATTATTTATCTAGAGGTGTAGCTGAGGAACACTTTTGCAAGGTTGAATGTGTTGACAGTAAGAACCCCCTCTAAAGAAAAGCATTTCTCTCTCAATGAAGTTTCAAACAATCAGTGGGACAATTCAAAACTGTGAAGTGAAAAGGTCAATACAAAATGTGGAAACTTTTGACAGATGTGACAACTTAGAACATTTTTTTTAATAGCTGCCATGTTTCAAATAAAACAGCAATTTGCGTCATCAGTCAAAGAGTGAATTGTGACCCTCTTGTTAAAAATGTTTTTGCTGTTAATTCACAATCCCTTTAGAGAAGTGTGGCATACTGCAGCAAAACAAAGCTTTTGTTGCACCACTTCATTCTCACTGTCTGTTACAGGCATCTGCAGCAGTTTTCTACTTTCTGTGAGTGGGTGTCCAACGAAACACTGGCCAGAACAGTACAGGGGTTTGCTGTTTGTATGAGGGATGTTAAAGGCACAGTCTTACATTTTGGGAAATTCTCTTGTTTACCCTCTCACCCACGTCTTTGTGCTAAGCTATGCTAGACTATATACTGTAGTTCTGTGACCTTTGTCTGTACTGACACAGAGTACAAATTTTGAATGGAAAGTATTTTGGTCAAGCTTTGGTCAAACTCCTCTGTTGGTACACTAACCTTTTATTACCACGACAATACTTGCTGATGTTCTACATGTTTTTCTAATCGGCACCAAATCCCAGGATGACCAAAGCCAACAATGTAACAGTCATTTGCCTTCCCTGTCCATGGCACTCACATCCAAACGCACTGGTTGCCACTAAAGACATAAATCTTGGAAAATACTCACGTGTTGGTTTGAGTTTTTACAAATAGTTATTTCTTCATACTATTATTTTTACCACGTTTTTCAGCAAACGTCCTTCAAACAGAAGCAAATAGAAGCAATTGTGTGTTAATCTGCAGCTTTCTGAGGCAGATTTTGTGCTCCAGTGAGTATTTCTGGCAGCAGTATGTATATAGCTTTTATTTCTTTATTTATTTAAGTTTATATAGTTTATTTATTTATTCTAGTTTTATACACTGGCATTGACGTGCTTCAAAACACAGTACTGAACTTATGCTTCTTGTCTAATTTATTTAAAAGGTATTTTTGTTTTCAGACATGAAAAAAAAAGTAAGGAAAACAATACCACTTACTGTCAGGCTAATAAAATTGCTTGAGTAAAATGAATGAACAACATATCATCAATTTTGATCTTCATTTACCCACTTCAGAGAGCTCTCTGATGGTGGCTGGTGTTGCATGGTAAAACAGTTTGAGAAGGAGCACACAAATTAAGTTTGCCTCTCTTGTTAATAGTGAGCCTTGACATTGTTCAGGTCTGAAAATTAATTTCCAGTAAAGTGTGTATGTGTAACAATGGTAAAAAATAGGGAGCAGGGGATTGTTAATGCTAACATGTGGATCATACTGTGAATGGTAAAATGAATAAAGTCTTTCAAAACAGGCATTCTCGGATTTCAATTGTCCAGCAGCCAGGGAGGAAGAGCCAATCAGTTTGACCTTGTCACAGTCAGCCCAAGACAACCTCTTAAAACTCTACGGCAAAGCACTTGAAATTATGTGGAATGAGGAACATATATCACAGTCAGGGTTGTCTATATGTTTTATAATAGCATAACTTGGCTTGGAAACTTGGAAAAAGCTTGGCTAATGCAGCTTGAATGAGGTTAATGTGAGCAGTTAAACTTTGAGGCTCAACCTTATAGTCACTTCCAGTTAATATAAATAAAGTTCTATTCATGTAACAATAAGTTTGATTCATCTGATTACAATGTCACTTGATTATACGAGAAAATCATATCAATAATTAGTAAATGGCAGTATAGCTATATTGCATCAATAAATCTTCGTTAGTATTATAGAAATTATAACGCTGCTTCATTGTTACAATAGATAAGAAATCAACATGCCACATTGTTGAATTCATCCAAACTTTACCCAGAATCCAAAATGAGTTGCTTTAAACTCTTGCTGTTTAAGCTGATTAGATGTTTTTGTCTGAAATGCTCCATGGGAGTCATAGCTGACTTCCCTAAGCATCACTTAAGGGTGCAGTGCCTGATTTTCCTATCGCATCTAATACAGTTCACCTTGAATTGAATTGTTATATTTGCCAAAATAATGACATGAAACACAATTCTTCTTTTTAAAGTGATCATTTTCTGTTATGTTGCTGCCATGTTTCAAAATACATATGAAATATTTTATTTTCTTATATTGTCATATAATAATTTCCTTAAAAAAAATACAAATGTCAGAGGTTGCCCCTATACTATACCTATACCTATACCTATATGAGGCACACATATTTCACAAATAGCATGTGATCCCGCAGTGGTAGTGAAGCACAGCTCCTGGGGGTGCACATCACAGACTACCTCACCTGGTCTGTGAACACCACATGACTGGTCAAGAGGGCAGAACAACACCTGCACTTTCTGCACAGGATGAGGAGAGCCCACCTGCCCCCGCCCATCTTCACTACTTTCTACAAAAGCACCATTGTGTGGTGTGGAGGCTGCAGTGCTGCTGACTGGAAGAACGTGAGGAGAGCGGTGAGGACAGCGGAGAAAATCATTGGGATTTCACTCCCCTCCATTCAGGGCATTGCACCCAAACACTGCATGTCCCATACCAGTAACATCATCAGGGACTCCTCACACCCCAACCATGGTCTGTTCTCCCTGCTGGCCTCTGGAAAGAGGTTCTGCAGCATTCAATGCAGGACCGCTAGGTTCTGCAACAGCTTTTTTCCCCAGACAATCTGACTGCTGAACTCATAATGAACTTCAAGTCATTCTTCACTAATGCACTTCATAATAACCTCAGTGTATATTTCTGCTGTTTATTTTTAACATACTGTATACACTGCCTTGCACAACTATTTATCCCCCTTGGCTTTTTACCTATTGTGTTACACTACAACCTGTAATTTAAATGTTTTTTAATCTGAATTTTATGCCATGGATCTGCACAAAATAGTCTAAGTTGGTGAAGTGAAATGAGAAAAATATATATAAAAAAAGATTTTTAAAAATATAAAACTGAAAATTGGCATGTGCATATGCATTCACCCCCTTTGCTATGAAGCCCCTAAAAAGTTCTGGTGCAACCAATTACCTTCAGAAGTCACATAGTTAGTGAAATTTAAGTGTGTGAAATCAAGGAACTCTCCAAACAAGTCAGGGACCAAGTTGTTGAGAAGTACAAGTCAGGGTTGGGTTAGAAAAAAAATATCCAAATCTTTGATGATCCCCTGGAGCACCATCAAATCTATCACCTTCAAATGGAAAGAACATGGTACCACAACAAACCTGCCAAGAGAGGGCTGCCCACCAAAACCCACAGACCAGGCAAGGAGGGCAGAGAGAGGCAGCACAGAGACCAAAGGTAACCCTGAAGGATTGGCAGAGTTCCACAGTAGAGAGTGGAGTATCTGTGCATAGGACCACAAAAAGCCGTACACTCCATAGAGCTGGGCTTTATGGAAGAGTGGCCAGAAAAAAAGCCATTACTTAGTGTTAAAAATAAGGAGGCACATTTTGAGTTTGCCAAAAGTAGTTATGCATGCTGAAGTTTTCTGTTATTTTGTCCTATTTGTTGTTCACTTCACAGGAAAAAAAATATATATATATATCTTCGAAGTTGTAGGCATGTTCTGTAAATGAAATGATGCAAACCCTCAAACAATCCATTTTAATTCCAGGTTGTTAGGCAACAAAACCTGAAAAATGCCAAGGGGGGTGAATACTTTTTTAAGCCACTGTATATCACATTATTCTGCTGTTTATTTTAATATACTTGTAAATATTACAACATATTTATATATGTACATATATAGATATAGATATAGATATAGATATAGATATAGATATAGATATAGATATAGATATAGATATAATCCTGTGCTGACTCTATTGCAACAAAATTTCGTTGTTCGTTGTACACTTGCTGTTCACTGAATGACAATAAAGTTTGTCTGTCTCAGTATATCTCACAGGCACTCTGTGTTAATCTTTGTCTTTTTGTCATTCTCTCTCATTCTGGAAGTATCAGGCCTTCCCCAGATACCTCTTTATTTGTCAACATTGCGCCTGGTTTTAATCTGCCATTCTGACCAAGTAGATGGCAAAGCAGCCATGACCCACTGAGGTTTGTTTGAGGAGTTTGTCAGACCTCTGGAGGACAAGATGAGTTAATTAGGACAAGTAGAAGTTTAGGAAACTCTGAAGAAGCCATCAGAAGGAAGAGAATGTCTACAGTGGAAGAAGGTGTATGTAAAGCACTTTATATGTAACAATCATGCATAAACTATGAAAATATACTGAATTTGTATTCACTTTGCTCTTTCTGTTAAATGACTCTCGAACCCAGAGAAAATACCAAGGCATTAATGACAAGTCCTACTGTCAGGAAAACTTATGGTTCAGCTGCGTTTCTTCTCATGACTACTATGATTGTTAAGTTTAGGTTGAATTGAGGATTCTGCTGCAAAACTTTTTTAACATGTATGTTTTTTGTCCACAGTCTCCAAAATGAGAGCAACCTTATATAATAAAAGACCAGAATTTTACAGAATTTCCACTCCAATAAAATACGTCGGCCTGCTGTCTGTCTGTTGTTTTCCTCTCTTGCCTGGATCCTGCCTGCCGTTACATCAGCATCTTATGTAAGTGCTGTGATCAAACATGTTTGAGGGGACAGCAGGAGAGCATTGGTACATCTTAGTATCAGCAGCAACACTAAGTGAAACTGTCACTGGCTCTGTTTTTACCCACAAGCTCCTGTGCTCTCGTAGACACAACGGGTGACCAATTAGGGTTGGACGAGCCAGTGGAAATATTGAAATAAATAAACTAAAAGATCATTTGTGGCCCGCAGCTTGCATCGTTTGCATGGTGAAAGATTAATGCTGCCCCTCTGGAAAACCATAGGCTCTAAAGGGACAGCGGAAATGTCTTTTTTCTCTTCTGGAGCACTTGTAAAATAAAAAAAAAGAGCCCAGAGACGCCTCGAGGCCAAAGGAGAGACAGAGGGATGAGGACAAGAGCAACTGAGAGAAGAATAAAAAGAGACAGGAAGAGAGACAGAAAGAGGAAGGCAAACATATTGCACTGACAGTGGCACATAACCTGGCACATAACCGCTTTCACTCTAATACACACACACACACACACACACACACACACACACACACACACACACACACACACACACACACACACACACAGCCTGCTCTAAATCATACAAGTTTGTCTTCCTGTACTTGTGAAGCCTTCCATTTACTGAAATCTCTAACATCTAACACTACACCAATTTCATTTATCTTTTGCATAGCATACCAACTTTTTTGGAATTGGGGTTGTTAAGAATTGCCCGCAAATCCTCAGCAACCTCAAGATAAGTGTTGCTCTGCTGCATGCACCAGCTATGTGATCTGGGGTACAGAGTCTGGAGCCTCCCAAAAGCTTCCCGTTTAAAATACTTTACTCACAAACCATCTAATCTGATCCCAAACTCAGCCCTTTCAGCTGCCAGCTGTTTCTGACAGCATTATTTGTCAAAGACAAATGTGAAAATGGAAAATTGATATCAATCTACAGGTACATAACTTTTCTTGTAATTTGCCTTTTTTTCCCAGTACTGAAAAGTGTCAGGCTTTCTAACTTTTCCACAATGTCCAGAGACAACTGAAAGCTCACCACAATTTCCACAATGGAAAGACTGGCTCTCACAGACAGAAAGAAGTACAGACACACCTGAGTAGGCCCAGTAGGTCTCCTCGGTGGCTGCCCTACGATGTCGTGTCCTGCTGCCTGTGTCTCTGTGAAGGCCTTGGATAGGGGCTTCGGACTTGGCTTGACTTCCTGTCAGTGCTGTAAGGGAGAAGAACACAGGACAGGCAGGTTAACATAAACAGCAGAAAAGCTTTGGCAGCACTCTGCTACCCTGCTTGGATACCTGGTGGGTAGGATGACAGCCAACTGTGTCCTTAGCTGCCTTATCATGCAGGCTGCCTCATCATAACATTCACAGTTGGAACAAAGTTCAACAACAAAGAAAAACTCCATTGTAGAACTTAACTGTCTAGAAAGCAGGCCAAGCTACCTCACATACCTCTAAGATCAATGAATTCGAGTTTTTTGTTTGTTTGTTTGCTTTTTGGTTCTGTCTCAAGACCATCATTATTCGAAAATCTGGGGTCAGTTTGTTTAATTTCTTTTTTTCTTTTATTGTCCAATTTGCTGTGTGCTGGGGTGGTCAATGGGGGCTCAACAAAAATCTGTGCCCTGGTGCCCAAACGGGTTAGTCTGACATTGGCAGGCGGATTGCTGCTCTAGACCTTTGTCGTCATGTGGTTAACTTTGTGAAAGGTTGCAGTTTTCTGAGGCTTAGGTCAAACCAGAAGCCTGTTGTTCTACCAATTTGGAAGAATTTCGGTTCGCCTGGCAAGAGAGTCTTAAAATATACAGGAAAGCCCTCCGCAGTGCCAGGGCAGCCTATTACTCTGCACTAATAGAGGAAAATAAGAATAATCCCAGGTTTCTCTTCAGCACTGTAGCCAGGCTGACAGAGAGCCATAATTCTGTTGAACCATGTATTCCTTTAGCTCTGAACAGTAATGACTTCATGAGCTTCTTTAATGATAAAATTCTGACTATTAGAGACAGAATTCATCAGCTCCTGCCGTCAACAGGTACTGTTTTGTCTTCAAACACAGAAACCATAGAAACTGTTACTCAGTCTGTCGCAGTTTTAGACTGTTTTACTCCTGTCGACCTTCGACAACTAATTTCAATAATTTCATCATCAAAATCATCAACCTGTATTTTAGATCCCATCCTGACTAAGCTGTTTAAAGAAGTATTACCTCTAATTGACTCTTCAGTATTATACATGATCAATCTGTCTTTATCCACAGGCTACGTACCACAGTCCTTTAAAGTAGCTGTGATAAAACCGCTACTTAAAAAGCCTACTCTTGATCCAGGGGTTTTAGCAAATTATCACTGCATGAAAAGTCACATTTCCGTCAATTTCCGTCACTGTAAATTGCCGTGGAAGTTCTCTCTCAGCCACTGTGACCATGAGGTGTTAAAATGCAAATGTAAATGCTGCAAAGCTATACAAATGCAAATTGGGATTTTGTGTGTGTGTGTGTGTGTGTGTGTGTGTGTTCTGTGCCTACAGAATACAAAGATTTTTTTTTTTTCATGAGGATTTAAAATGTGTTGGAAAATGTGAAAATGTGTTTAAATAATTTTATAGGTTACATACAGGATAAGTGTCCTGACTCTCAAAGGTCTTTAATTTTCCACTTAAATTGCTAAATCAAAATTGTGAAAATTAAAGCATCTACAGTTCTTGGACACTGGTCACAATTTTTCGCATTTTGCCACCACAACACCAGATGAACAATGCTTGTGTG
Organism: Chaetodon trifascialis; assembly: GCF_039877785.1. NCBI lineage: Eukaryota > Metazoa > Chordata > Actinopteri > Chaetodontiformes > Chaetodontidae > Chaetodon > Chaetodon trifascialis. The sequence goes on along the minus strand of NC_092058.1, from coordinate 31,057,799 downwards.
ATTAGCTTGCAAAATTCCAGCAGAGTAAGTCCACTGATGATTCTTTAAGTAGGAATTAAAAGGGAACACACCAAAGTAACTTTTCTTTTTTTTTTTTTTCGATGATGTCACTTTAAAGAAGTTTACATGTTTTATAAAATACTCAGGTACAAAAATAGAAAATCAAAGTACCCAACAAAATCACAGCATGTTTTTCATTTACACAACAAAAATGGTCTCGCGAGAAATTCCGAGAGCGCGACCTCGCATATGATTGGATGCCTCCTCTAACGCAATGACGTCGGCAGAAAACGACCTTGACGCGTCTGTGAAGGCGAATCGAGCTTGGATCAGAACAGTTACGTTTCAGGTCCTGCTAAACTTTAACTCTGTTCATACAATGGCCGGACGTCGTCTTCAGTTCATCCCAGAAGGCACTCCTCTGCGACGAGTGGACGGCCTGGCTGCGGAGCGACCATATCCAGAAAGTCCAAACAATTTAGAGAAGAAACTGCTCAGCGTCCTCAGTGGATTGTCTCGGCTGCTAACGCAGCTGATGGCGCAGTTGGCGAGGAGAATGACTGTGACAAAAGCCAGACTGCTCGCTCTGGAGGAGCAGCCCCGACCGAACTGCAGCTGCGGAGACAAAGAGACGGGTGCGTAAGTTACGTACGTAACGTTAGCATTTAGTACCACATTGTGTAGTTTTTAGGGCGCCAAACCTTTATTATTCTTATTGCACTACGTTCCGAACGTTTGGTAATCGTTCACGTTACATTTAACATTACAATGTATTTTGTATTTTAAAGGAAAAGGTGCGACGTCTGCACAATAGTGACGGACACGACAGGCGATATGAACCTGAGCAGGGGTAAGTTAATAAAATGCACAGGAAATATTCTGCAGAATATAAGTAAACGTAAACATTGCATGACCTGTACTTTTTGTGTTTTACAGAATGAACTCGCCCCACAATGAAACGGTGACGTCATATTTGATGGCGACTTTAACTGGGAGTCCAGACATGGATGGTGTGGACAGCAGTCTTTTAAACCCTTTCTGTTGTTTCTTGTTGTTGTTTTTACTGAAGCCTGTCTTAATTATTTCAAACCAATATATATTTTCTTCCAGCAGCCTGTAAGACATATTATGAGATGGTGTGGAGGAGCTTCAGGTATGCCCAGCCAGCTCTTTCAGTTCAGGCAGCAGCTCTGAAGATTTCAGCTCGAGAATGAAGCGGATAAGAGTCCCATGAATACCGCTTTATTTTCACAACAATGTAAAAATGGGCTGAATTTTATTTATTATCTGCATTGTTTTCGACAAACATGCTCACATATGTTATCATGTGTTATTGTTTCTTAGCAGTACTAATATTATATTAACACCTGTATTTACAGCTGCTGGAAGCAAGAAGGAGTGTCCTAGCTCTCCAAACTCTGCCAGACTCTGAGAGAGCGACCCAAAGTATGTGGCGGCACACTGCAAGAGGCTTCGCATCGAGTCCCCTTCAAAGCAACAGGCGCCACCTCAGTATGACCCAGAGGCAGCAAAGAAGCATTTCCAAAGGCCTTAGACTCTTTTTCATGCACCATGGACCAGTGGCATGGCCCAACCCAGAGACTCTTATCAGTGAACCCCTCTGCACATTTCCTTGCTTTTTTTCCCCAGTAGTCACTGAATTTACTTGGTTGATCCTTGTTAATGTGTGTGTCATGATTTCCTTAAAGACTTTCTTTCAAAATGTTTCTGTCAACTGTGTTCTTTGTGTTCTACTGTGTGGTAGTGTAGAAGGTGGATCGCCAAATAAATCAATGAATCATCAATCAAATAAAATATATCGTCGCTGTCCGATAAAAAGCACATATCTCCAAAACTCGTTTTTTTCAGGAGCATGAAAAAAGTGTTTTGCTCGTCAATTAACTTACAAATTAAACCCAAAACACAGTAATTAGACACGCTTAGGACTCGAAATGAAAACCTATAGTTACACAGTGATTAGCAACCCGTTTAGTATTTTAATCAGATTTACGTGCGTTGTTGTGAGTGACATTGGACATACGTGTTTTTTAAATAATGCGTTCCAATGATGTCCAGTCATTTACGAGCCTCGAGTCTCCCGTTCATGTCCCACTAAATCCGTAAACTATTGATAGCAGGCTATCCTACATTTCCGCATAGCACATTACCCTAATCTAAGATTTTTTTGGTATTTTGTGTTGAAATCAGATTAGTCCATATTGTTACGATCCTGGCTTCCTGTCTCTCCCTGTGTGTCTCCTCTCCCTTTTCCCTGTGTGTGTGTGTCTGTCTGTCACCCCTGGATCCATGGCTGGGCAGCCCCTCACCTGCTGCCAGCTCCTCCCACTGCGACTCACCTGCAGTCACTCTCCCTGATCAGGGAGAGTATTTAAGGCATGTACCTGCTCCTCTCCTTTGCCGGATTATTCCTGATTCCCATGTCTAGTTCTGGTTGTTGGTCCGTAAGTACTATTCTCTTGGTCTTCCTCTCCTTGTCAGTTAAAAGTCTTTATTTTGTCCTTCGCTTTTTTCCAGCCATTTATTGTGCTGTGTTTTTCTTTCGTTTCAGTGCCTGCCTGCCGCTTCCACGCGTGCCTCGTGTCATACCCGCTCCGTCGGTGCTCCCTCTGTTCATCCACTCCGTTTGAGTGCGTCTTTTGTTTCTTCGTCTTCCACTCCTTTTGAGTGCGCCTTTTGTTTGTTATTTATCCGCTCGTTGAGCGCGTTTTCTGTTCCTCGTTTGTTAATAAATCGTTCTTGTTTTCACACAATTCCTGCCTCTGGTTTCTGCATCTCTGGGTCCTAATACTCGGCGGCTGTACAGCCATAACACATATAGGCGAAGAGTCATCTAATACTGTATTAACGCACATGCATCAGTCTGACTCGGTTCAAGGAAATCACAGAGTTTATCGTCTATCCCTTGTTTAAAACCTAACGTTATTTACAGTATACAGTCTGTGTTTACGGACATGACAAATCATCTGATATACAGACAACGTTAGTAGAGGTTGGCAGCAACGAAGCTTATTTTGGATCGAAACATAATTATCAGTATCAACAGGATGCTAGTTAGGGAGATACGCACATTGATGGACACTTCTGACACCCAATGGAGATACTTGTTAAATATATGATGTAATAAAACGTCTTTCCATTGGTCACTTGGATCCCCAATGCTACCTGTTGCTGGGGGAGAATGTTAATATTCCTTAGCCAATGGAAAGTCAAAATTGTTAAAAGTGGAGATACGTGTTTTTTATCAGACAGAGACGATATGTCATTTATATTTTATATATACATAAATTTAACAATATAATAACTATTTTTAATGTATTAATTTATTATATAACATATGATTTAATATGTATTTATTATTATTATTATTATTATTATTATTATTATTATTATTATTATTATTATTATTATTATTATTATTATTATCATTTGTGGCGCACAGATGACCAATAGCAGCAGAGTTGTCATCCAATCACATGATCACTCACTCATGTGATTGGAGTTGCTATCCAATCACATGATGGTTTCCTTTTAAAATGCCTGTGGAATCATCCAATGGTTGTTTGTCAGCAGGCCAGCCTGAGTAGATCAACATCGGTAGCATTCATGTGCTAATTAGAGCTATTCACACCTTCGTGAAGGCATGATTAACCACGCCCCCCGCCGACAGATGGTTCGTTTCCGACGATTTTCGGAGCCGGCGAAGTTCCCCGTAAACTTGCCATAAATCGCCGAAAATCAATGAACTTCGCGGGGATTTACGGGTCGACAATGTGGTTTTTCATGCAGTGTATAGACCGATATCCATCCTCCCCTTTCTCTCAAAAACTCTTGAGAAAGCAGTTGCCAATCATCTTTCCAGTCAGGTTTTAGACTGCATCATAGCACAGAGACAGCACTGGTTAAAGTTACAAATGACCTTCTAACTGCATCTGATAAAGGATTTGTCTCTGTACTAGTCTTATTGGATCTTAGTGCTGCATGTGACACCATTGACAATGGCATCTTATTGCAGATACTGGAACACTTCATTGGCATTAAGGGAACTGCGCTAAGCTGGTTTAAATCCTACTTGTCAGATCGCTCTCAGTTTGTACATGTTAATGACAATTCCTCTGTGCTCGCTAAAGTCAGCTATGGAGTTCCGCAGGGTTCTGTGCTTGGACCAATTTTATTCCCCTTATACAGTGAGGTCAATAAGTATTTGATCACCCTGTGATTTTGCAAGTTCTCCCACTTAGAAATCATGGAGGGGTCTAAAATTTTCATCATAGGTGCATTTCCACTGTGAGAGACAGAATCTAAAGCTGAGCTGAGCAACACAGTTTCAGCTCCCTCCAAAGATTTTCTATTGGATTTAGGTCTGGAGACTGGCTAGGCCACTCCAGAACCTTGATATGCTTTTTACGGAGCCACTCCTTGGTTTTCCTGGCTGTGTGCTTTGGGTTGTTGTCATGTTGGAAGACCCAGCCACGACCGATCTTCAACACTCTGACTGAGGGAAGGAGGTTTTTGCCCAATATCTCACAATACACGGCCCTGTTCATCCTCTCCTTAATACAGTGCAGTCGTCCTGTCCCCTGTGCAGAAAAACATCCCCAGAGCATGATGCTTCCACCCCCATGCTTCACTGTAGGTATGGTGTTCTTGGGATGATACTCCTCCTTCTTCCTCCCCCCAACACGGCGAATGGAGTTAAGACCAAGAAGTTCTATTTAGGTCTCATCTGACCACATGACTTTCTGCCATGACTCCTCTGGATCATCCAGATGGTCATTGGCAAACTTCAGATGGGCCTTGACATGGGCTGACTTCAGCAAGGGAACCTTCCATGTGCTGCATGATTTTAAACCATGACGTCTTAGTGTATTACTGATAGTAGCCTTGGAAACGGTGGTCCCAGCTCTCTTCAGGTCATTGACCAGCTCCTCCCGTGTAGTCCTGGGCTGATTCTTCACTTTCCCTAGCATCATTACCCCACGAGGTGAGATCTTGCGTGGGGCCCCAGTCCGAGGGACATTGACAGTCATCATTAGCTTCTTCCATTTTCTGACAATTGCTCCAACAGTTGTTCTTTTCTCACCAAGCTGCTTGGCAATTGTCTCGTAGCCCTTTCCAGCTTTGTGAAGGTCTACAATTTTGTCTCTTGTGTCTTTTGACAGCTCTTTGGTTTTGCCCATGTTGGTAGTTAGACTTTTGACTGATTGTGGGGTGCACAGGTGCCTTTATGAAAGTTAACAACCTCAAACAGCTGCTACTAAATTAGAATCATGAGCAGAGTGGAGTTGGACTATTTAAAAGCAGCATAGTAGGTCTTTGCGGGTCAGAAATCTGTCTGATAAGCAAGTGATCAAATACTTATTTGACACAGTAATATACAAATAAATTGTTTAAAAAATCATACAACGTGATTTCTCGATTTTTTTTTTTAGATTCCGTCTCTCACAGTGGAAATGCACCTACTATGAAAATTTTAGACCCCTCCATGATTTCTAAGTGGGAGAACTTGCAAAATCACAGGGTGATCAAATACTTATTGACCTCACTGTATATGCTTCCTTTAGGGAAGATTATCAGAAAGCACTCAATAAATTTTCATTGCTATACATCCACTGTCACTGTTACTGTGACTGCATGTCTGTCTCTCTCTTTGTCTCTGTCTCTCTCTCTGACTGCATTTCTGTCTGGCTCTCTCTGTCTGTCCCACCTTCTCTCTCTTGCTCTCCCTCTCTCACCCAACCGGTCAAGGCAGATGGCCGCCCACCCAGAGTCTGGTTCTGCCCGAGGTTTCTGCCTGTTAAAAGGAAGTTTTTCCTCGCCACTGTCGCCAAGTGCTTGCTTATGGGGGAATTGTTGGTTCTCTGTAGATAAAAGAGCTCGGCCTTTACCAGCTCTATATGGAAAGTGTCCTGAGACAACTTCTGTTGTGATTTGGCGCTATACAAATAAAAATTGAATTGAATTGAATTGAATTGAATTGAATTGAATTGAACTGAATTGAATTGAATTGAATTGAATTGAATTGAATTGAATTGAATTGAATTGAATTGAATTGAATTGTCGTGCCAGAACTTCATTGTCATGCAGTTAACTTTGTGAAATTGTCACAATTTGCTTGGGTTTATTCAACAACATTTCTTGGTAATGTTAAGGAAAAGATTAAGATTTGGTTTAAAATAAATATGTTATGGTTAAATACATGACTTGAGTACATTACTTAACTCAAAATGAGTCAACAGTGACTTTCAGTTTCACACTGAACAGGAACAGTGGTCTCAAGGAGAGTGTTTGCTTGACCCATCCATCCATTACACATTCCTCCATATACACACTTTCTGACTTCTTTCTTTGCTGCCGTCATAATTTCTATGGCCACTAGAGACCTAAAAATTCATATAAATATGTGTTGTTATAAGCCACCTGCACAAACAACCTACAAGGCCACTTTTCTGTGGCTGGGCTGTATCTATTTTAACTTTGTGTTTGTCATTGACACTGACATAATGTTATTGCTATTGCATTATTCACTCTCCATTTTGACAATTCTACTGATACTCTCATATTTCTGTTTTTGTGTTTTGATGCATCGCTTGTTTTGTAGCCACTTAGACTGCCTGCAAATGACCAAGATAAGCAGTTACAGGCCATTCCTGTCCTATGACTAGTGAAAAGGTAACATTCTGATTTGATGCAATAAAATTCTATCTGGAGTTACCTTATGGGTTCGCTTTTATATAAGAATTTTCCAAAATAAAAAGCTTCTCATGGCATATAATCATCCTGAAGGCTGGTAAGTTTTACAAGGTTGCACACATAGTCCAATATTTCATTAATATAGTAATACTAGATTTGTATAATAATCACATACTAGTAAATGTCTTAAAGTGCAAACTTTTAAAAAAAAAAAAAGCCTTCTCACACAGACATATTACAGCAAAGCTGCAATTCTTAAAATTTAATTTCTCATGCATGTGATTTGGGAGTGGAATGTTCAAATGGAAAAATCAAGAATCCCTGTGCTGGTTTCATATTTGAAACATAAATTTGCCTCCTCTCCGGCTGAGAGACCTTCTTGGTCCCCAGTAAAGAAACGGGGGAGATGGAACTCTTGGCTTCTTTAAAGTGGAGAACAGGATTTCTGCCGGTGTCTCTCCTAATGTTTCCACTGTGCTCTGTGATATGGCCTTTTAAAGATCTTTCACAGGACAAATATCATGCTAAAAAGAAATGACTGACTGAGTGACTGAGTTTCTTTTAGACCTGCTGAGGGATCTTTGTACTTATTTCTAGCCTTACAAATAACCATAAAGTGCAGGAGTTCAAAGAGGTGATTTTTTGTATTTTTGTTGTTGTTGTTTTTTTGTTTTTGTTTTTGTTTTTTTTTGTATTTTGTATTTTTGACCTTTTACTTTGAGTGAGGAGGTTTGGGGAATTATCTTTTAAGAGTAATCAAGCATGTTCACATTACTCATTTTAAGTTACATTCAATCAAATTTTATGCAACGTATGTGTAGGGAGAACAGAGTTGCAGATTCCTGCGACTGACCTCTTTCCCTCGCATTCCTTAAGGAGAGCTGGATTGGATAGACATATCAACTTCAAAGGGTTACCTATCACTTAAACTGTTCTCATGGAGATGCTAATTCGTTCTTTAAAGCTCCACACCAGATGAAGGCGTTAAAACCGTATGAATGGACAATCACCAGGCCTCAAGAGACCTCAAGAATCTACGGAACCCTGGACCTGACATGGAGGAAAAAAAAAAAATTAATTCGTGCGAACGAAATACTAATTCGTTCCCACGAAATACTAATTCGTGGGAACGAAATAATTAATTTGTGGGAACAAAATAATTAATTCGTGCGAACAAAATACTAATTCGTTCCCACCAATTAATCACAGGGTTATGCCGCTGCCGATTGCACGTGGCACAATGCTTATTGTCAACAAAGCGGCGACACACAGCCACAAGCACAGTCTTTGATATGTCATCAGATACGATGGGACAATCAATAAAGATAATTTAATGTAATAAATAGTGTTTGTTGTGGTTATTTTGCACAGAAATGCGCCTGACATCTTCTTTGAAGTCTGTGTGTGTGGGCGTGTTTACACATGGCTGCTGGCTGACAGACAGGAGCGAGGGATCAGACAAGAGTCACAGAGTTGCACAGCTGATCATAGCTTTTATATAACTGTAACTTAAACTACAGCATTGGATCTTACGATGTGCGTTTTGGTGCCATGTGTTTTATACCACATTGTAGAGGAGATCGTCCTGTTTACTTTGATATGCATATCGCCGACCTCCGCTGTACAGAGACCTATTTAACACGAACTCAAACATGAGCGTAATTTTAACCGCACTTCGTGTGTTTCGGTCCCATTGGGTTAAAAATGATGTTATGGTCAATGCAGCGTGCATCCACTTGTTCCAAAACTACACGCACAGCTGTTCATCGCCGGATCTGCAGACCATTTCCGTACGGATTGGTGGAGTCTAACGATCCGTTTGGAGCGGGGTCCCATCTTGTCACCTCCGGCTTGATTGATGATGAGACACCGGTGTGCCGCTGCGCTCTTGGAGAGCGCGGTGAAGCGGGTGGGTGCGCGGAGCGCACAGCAGATAGCCTACTGGTCTCTCCCTTAAGACGCGCTCCTCACCATACAGTCAGTGAAGTGGTGATTTGGCTGACCTGCGCGCTGTGCATAGGCCTACAAGTCTGCAAAACCTCCCAGGCAGATTTGGATATCTGAAGTAGGCTATCTGCTGCCATCGTATCTGATGACATATCAAAGACTGTGCTTGCGTATGTGGCTGTGTGTCGCCGCTTTGTTGACATTAAGCATTGTTGTTGTCAATCGGCAGCAGCAAAACCCTGTGATTAATTTGTGGGAATGAATTAGTATTTCGTTCGCACGAATTAATTATTTCATTCCCACGAATTAGTATTTTGTGGGAACGAATTAGTATTTCGTTCGCACGAATTAATTTTTTTTTCTCCATGTCAGGTCCAGGGCTCCGTAAGAATCGGATAGTACCGATAAGTTTTTGCAATTTCCCCTTGCCGGACTAATAAAGGAATATTGAATTAAATTGAATTGAATTGAAGTTGTAAATCAGACATTCCTGTAGCAAACTGGAATGAGACACACAGCTATTTTGTGTGTCTCTGTACCTTCTTTTCTATCACATCAAGATAATGTAATCTACACACGTGGACAAAATTGTTGGTACCCTTCGGTTAATGAAAGAAAAACTCACAATGGTCACTGACAAAAGTAATAATAAATAAAATTCTATGAAATTTAACCAATGAAAGTCAGACATTGCTTTTCAACCATGCTTCAACAGAATTATTTAAAAAAATAAACTCATGAAACAGGCCTGGACAAAAATTATGGTACCTTTAACTTAATATTTTGTTGGACAACCTTTTGAGGCAATCACTGCAATCAAACGATTCCTGTAACTGTCAATGAGACTTCCGCACCTCTCAGCAGGTATTTTGGCCCACTCCTCATGAGCAAACTACTCCAGTTGTCTCAGGTTTGAAGGGTGCCTTTTCCAGACGGCATGTTTCAGCTCCTTCCAAAGATGCTCAATAGGATTTAGGTCAGGGCTCATAGAAGGCCACTTTAGAATAGTCCAATGTTTTCCTCTTAGCCATTCTTAGCCATTCCCACCTGTGATGCTAATTAGTGGACACACCTTGGATTAACATGTCCCTTTGCTCACATTATTTTCAGTCTTTTCTAAGTGTACCATCATTTTTGTCCAGGCCTGTTTCATGAGTTTATTTTTTTAAATAATTCTGTTGAAGCATGGTTGAAAAGCAATGTCTGACTTTCATTGGTTAAATTTCATATAATTTTTATTTATTATTACTTTTGTCAGATTCAAGTTATTTCTGCGACCATTGTGAGTTTTTCTTTCATTAACCGAAGGGTACCAATAATTTTGTCCACATGTGCATATGTTCGATTCTACTTCGGATGTTCCTACAGCACTAAACTCACAATTTGTATGGTATCAATGCTTTTTCCCCTGTTTCTAGCTTGTAAAATGACAAACTATGATCTTAACTCTCATAATCATTTTTGTCCGGGTTTCTACCTCGGAACCATACTGCCATCTACAGACTAGTAGCGGTTGGGTTTTAGATACTTGACATGAGACAATTAGTGCTTAATTCGGAAAATCGAATCTGCCTTTCCTTGTTTCTTTGTTCTCTTAGTTGGTTATACTATTAGTCATCATATAAAGTAGTGTAGTATTGAAGAATGTTGTCATTAATCAACAAAGTCTGTCTGATGTATGTATATCAGCGTCAACATACCTGTTGTGAGCAATGTTGCAATATGATTAAAAAATTGATCATTCAGACTATGTGATTGACCATAGTGAGAAGCAGATGAGTCCATCGTATGCAATCATTAGTCAGTGTTCTGTCTCTGTAGGATGAAACCAGAGCGTTCCCCTATAAATCATTTTAAGTACGCAAAGGTCTGTTTGTCACAGACACGCTGCGGAGCACCGGAGGATATATGCTCCGCAGCGTGCAGCAAGCACTCACTTCTTCGACTTCTTCTTTGTTTGACTTCTTTGTTACTTCTGCTTTGTTCTAAACACACTTTAATTGTTCTTTACCCAGGCCACTTTGTCAGCATATTAGTTTTTCTGTAGTTCTTGCAACTTCAATTTTTCCCCGCCTATTGGTGTGTTATTTTAATCTTTTGTCTTAGTTAAAGCCAAGTTAAAGCCAAATCACGTAATAGTATTTTTGCAGATGCTTTCGACACACCATCGAAATATTGTCAATTTCATTATTAACCACGAAGTCTTGCCGTACGGTCGTCAGCCTCTTTGGACCAAAGTCCTGCAGGCAACCTCAACCCATCTGTCTGTGTCAAATAGCCATCGAAAAAGCCGCTGCTTGTCTGTTATCGACATCGAAGGACCACCCCTGAAGCATCTCTGTCCAATATTGACTCAGCACCGCAGTTTGACTAGCTCCCCCTGTTGGACCGCAGAGCAGACTGGAGCCACGAGCTTAGTCATTCATTCAAGAAATTAACACCACATTCAGGTCCTCATTTTTCTTAAAACTACTTCTCACTATTGCCAAACTCATTCCTTTTGTTACTTTGCTATATCTTCTTCATCCAGTTGTTTCTTTTACATCATATAACCCATATTATTTGTCGAATCATTCATTATTCATATCCATTATCATTATTGTGCCAAATAAATAATACTTTGGATTTAAATAGTTGTCAGATGGTGTCCCTTTGAGCTGGAAATAGACGATCACTGTATCCAGAGCTTGCGCTTCAGATGATGAGATTAATCCACCACTAATTCATTCATTATTATTATTAAATCAGCATTAAAAGAAAAGAATAAATAAAATCCTTCTTAGCTGAGAAAGTTTGGTGTCCCTGTTTGTATTAACAAGTGCAAACATTAAACCCAAAGGTTTAGTGATCCCACAATGCACTGCCAGCACGTTGGCACGTCAATCAAAGGCCCGCGAACGCAAGTCCCTGCCCCACTCGTTCATTAGCAGCCTGATGGAGCACCTTACTTGTGGTCAACTTTAAGCTACCCTCTCGGTTGTTTGATGGAAATAATTTTTTGACTGTTGTTACCCTGTAGGAAAATGTTTTCATTTGAAATTGCTATGGAAAGCCATTAGAAATTAATGCAACTGATTATCCACTTATTTAATGATTAATGTTGTTTTATAGGCAATAACTTATAGGCTGGGTTAGTTCTGGATTCAAAATGTGCAATTTGGTCATTTCAATCAGTTTTCAATAAACACTGAACTTTTTTTTTTTTCATTTTGGCCCACTGTGTATTTGAGTTTGACACCCCTGATTTAGATTAAGAGTGAGGTCCTGACCTGCTCTATATGGAAAGTGTCCTGATACAATTCTGTTGTGATTTGGTGTTATAAAAATAAAATTGAATGAATGCAAATTGTATTAAAGAGACACTGACATGCTAACACCTTTGTCCACCAAAGTGGGCAACTGCCAAATGTGTCATTCCAACTAACCATTTACAAAGGCAAGTATAATTGGACTATATCATGGACCACAAACGCGCAATATAAAATGCAGGTGGCTTATAGTTCCCCTGGTGCAGGTTGCAGACAAACGCTCAAATGCATGCCAATCAAGAGTGACACACACACACACACACACACACACACACACACACACACACACACACACACACACACACAGCCCTCCGCACTCCCTACATGAAAAGTCCCACTTCATTCTGCTACATAACATTTTGGCTACTTCTTACCGGGCTGACAGTAGCTATTCTGACCTCCTCAATCTATCCCTGCTGGGTCATGTCTCTCTCCTCCTCAGCTGATGATGGAGGGAGGGGAGGGCTGAGAGATGAGAGGACTAACCCATTGTCCTTCAAGAAAATCAACCAATGTGCGGCGTTTCGTGTCTCAAATACCATCGCGGCTGATAAGAAAAAAAAACAAACAAACATATTTCTAACTTTTTTTTTTTTTAAAGTTATGACAGCCCCAGCCCAAAAATGTGCGTTGGCCCACCAGGCATTGCCTGGTACGCCTGATGGCCTCTGTAGTGGTTATTAGGGTAGTCATTAATGACCTGTTCATACCACATTTAGATAAGCAATATTAATCTGTAATATGTGCTCAAGTCTGCAAAGTTTGAAATTTCACCATATTACACAACCCCCTTCTCAACATACTGTAGCCTACTGCTACTGTGTGAAACCTTTACCATGTTTAAATGATGTTTGCATGGATTATCATGCTTAAGAGAACATTTCTGTCTTCCTCTTTATCATTCCCAAGGTACATATAAGACTAAAAAAACAGTAAAAGAGTAAAAAAAAAAAAAAAAAAATCTTTATTTTCCAATCCGTACACTGAGAAAATTCTCCCTATACTGCATAAGAAAGACAAATGTACAAATCACTTGGTGGCTGTTCCTGAAACTGAGGGCCAGGTTTTCATGATGTTAAGCTTTGTGAGGTGATGATCAATATAATGTCATATGCCATTATGGCCATGATTCTGATTAATTTATGATACAGATAAATTAATGAATGCTATACATTGCAGTTATGCTCCATGCTAGATTCCTGTGCCTTCAAACGCTGTGTTAGTTCTGCTCATCTTTCTGTTGAAAACTTTACATTCCAGGGTTTTCAAGGGCCCTCTCTCCATTGGGACCCTGTGTAGTCAGTCCCATTTGCCATCCCACTGTGAGCCCCTGATACATTCCGAACTTCAATGTTCAAGATTAGATTTAAGGTTCCCACTTGGGGTAAGGTGTGATTATAAGTCTGTTTGAGTTCCACTTCTTCATTGTCATATGTGTTCCTGTGCTGTTGGGTTTTTAAGAGGGGAATCTCACCTTAGCCCACTATAAATACACTGTGGCAGCATCTGGAGGAAAACCTGCCATTTCACATCTATTCCCACAATGACCAGCTGTGAACTTTTGTGAACACAGGAAGGTGTGTGTTTGCATGTGTGTGAGATATCTGAGTCTGAATGGGGAGGCCCAGGATGAACAAAGGCAAAGGGTGAGTCTTCGTTTCAATGACAGACCCCCCCCCCCCCCCCCCTGTTTTAATTCTTTGGGATGTACGCATGGCTCATGTCTGTGCATGTCAATGGGAGGCGGCTCTATGGGTTTTCTATGAATTACATTATTGATTCCCAATACTGCTCAGAACAGAAAATGTAATTATGCACAGACTCCACCCTAAACCCCCCATCCTTGCAAAACACATCTTCTTTTCTTTCCCTCTTTTTCTTTTTCATCTTTTACTCAGTGGCTTTTCATCAATTTGTCTTTCACTCTGCCTTCAGTAAGCTGTTTCCCCACCTGACCTCTCTAAAGCCTTGTGCATTACCCTTCAATCATGTCATGACAACCACAGCTTTCCCAAATTGCAGCATTTTAGTGCACTACAAAGTCATAAAAATGCTAGTTTTATCATACACTGTCTTTGAAAAAGTGAAAGAATTATCCAAATTTAAGTCTGACCCAAATACAATGAATTTCTGCTGATTAACATTTGAACCAAACCAGCTGGACATTTACATGCTGACCTGATGTGCTGCCCATCAAAATTCCCAAATATTGTCCCTGGCTATTAAAAGGATCGGCGTTGTAAAATAAGATGATCCTTTATTAATCCAAGAGTGGGGAAATTTGCTTTGTTACAGCAGCACAGTGGATACTGTAATAATAAGAGGCGTCAGTGAAAAAAAAAAAAAAAGGAATGATACATACATAAACAAGATAATAAGTAGAGCAGAGAAAGTCAGACAGTGGCTGAATTCAACATTATTGCACATAGGGAATATTGAAACAGAAAAGGAGAGCTGTAGTCTCACCCTATTTCTGAGCTAGCTTCTTTTTCACTAGCTTTTGTTGCATAGAAAAATACACTAGCAAGCACTAATGCCAAGCTAGCTGGTCAAACTGTAGCAAATCTTCACATATGGAGAGAAAAAGGTATTTTGTTTGGCATTCAACAACTCTGAACTCTGAACCAACTGAACCAGATTTTCTGAGAAAGTCCATTGTCTTAAACAACATAAGAAGTAGAGCAGAGTATGGTTTGTGCCAGCTCTATATGGAAAGTGTCCTGAGACAGCTTCTGTTGTGATTGAATTGAATTCTTCAGATACAGTAGCTAGTAGAACAGAAGCCGGGTTGAAAAGCCTATCCTGCTGGGGAACACGTTTCACTGCAGGAGTGCTGTTTAGTGCATCAAACCTCCCAAAGAAGATGTTAAGATTGTTGAGGAAGTCAGCATCATCATTGCATGCAGGAGGGGCTATCTTGTAATTTGTGATAGCCCTGGCTATACCCCTTGGCTGTGGGCACGCTTTGCTAGTCTGATGGCATGGTTCAAGTTGGCTCTCGCTGTTCTCAATGCCTCCGCATCACCTGACTTGAAGGCTGAGTTCCGTACCTTTAGCATATGTGATGGGATCTGGGAAAAACCAGTCACATGTCGAAATTTTACCTTTTGGAGTTTAATATCATCTAGAAGCTTATATCAAGTGCTTTTCAAATCTGTTTTCATTATTTTTATATCTGGTTTGTATCAAGTGTTATGATCACTCAAAATCAGCTGATCGGTAGAATTTTTTGGAGCAGAATTTTGAGAAAAACAGGTTCAAAAACAAGGATTCTAAATCAGAACACGACCAGCTACCTCAAACTCTCTCCATCTCTGAAGCTTCAACATCTCTTTCTGTGTGCGAAAATGCGCATTAATATGACTTTGTCTTCATGTTATGTGGTTTACTATGATTAAGGTGACCAGATGTCCTGCTTTGTGCGGGACAGTCACGCATTTCCATTACTTTTCACACACCCTGCAAATTGTGTCATTGTTGTGAATTGTTAGTAACACTGTCGATAACAATTCGCGACAAACTATGATAGATTTACCGTCTTCGTAGGCTATGTAGACTAACAAGTTAGGGGCAGATTTCATGCGCTGATCGTTTTTTATTCATAGGAGATAACGACAACCAGAGTGCCTAATTTAAATAACGTTTTTAACATATTAAATAAGCGAAATATAATGAGATATTTTAAGGAATGATAGACAAGATGTTGTAAAATAACAATTTAATGAAATCCCAATTTCACCAATATTTTGACTTTCGACCTATTTTCACGTTTTCCTGGAAAAGTGTCAGCGCGAAATCTGATGGGTTTCCTAGATTCCATCACATATTTCGCACATCCACAGTCATCCAGGGTTTCTGCTCTGAATGCATCCTTGATGTTAGTGTAGGCCTTGTCT
This sequence comes from Chaetodon trifascialis, assembly GCF_039877785.1. NCBI lineage: Eukaryota > Metazoa > Chordata > Actinopteri > Chaetodontiformes > Chaetodontidae > Chaetodon > Chaetodon trifascialis. Next base: position 31,041,937 of record NC_092058.1, on the reverse strand, counting down.
ATTGTGTTCGCTCCCCTGGTTGCACAGTCCATGTGCTGGTGAAAATGTCTGGATGTCTGAACTGTCTTCATGTTGGCCTGGTTAAAATCCCCAGCAACAATGAAGAAGCCCTCACTGTGATAGGACTGCAGGTCACAGATAGTCTGGTAGAGAACACGCATAGCCTCCTTTGTGTTCGCGCTGGGGGGATGTACACGGCAGTGATGGAAACTACAGTAAATTCCCTGGGCAGATAAAATGATCTGCAGAGTACTGTCAAAAGCTCAATGTCCGGTGAGCAATAGCTTGAGACATACTTAGCGTTATTACACCAGTTAGAGTTGATGTTTTCTGTCAGAATAACTGCGCAGCAGTTCCTCATCTCCCGTTTTGATGTTAGTTCCAGCTGCAGGTGATCTAATTTGTTCTCCATAGAGCAAACGTTGGAGAGGAAGACAGATGAAAGCAGTGTTTTGTAAGGATTGGCTTTTAGCTTAGCAGTTAGCCCACCTTGGCAGCCGCGCTTTTGCCTCCAGTCACGCTGCCTCCATTGGGATCTTTCTCGGCCTGTGTTACTGGGCGAGTCTGCTGCACCGTAGGCCGCCATCACCACAGGGGGAGGGAGTATACAATACAATGAGATCGGAAACAATAACTTTGGCTGGATCGATATTTACCATCTCTAGAAAATTATTAAATGCTTTATTCACCTGAATTATGAAATTAATTTTGCACATACATTATATGATATTAGTCTAGTCCAACTCCAGATATGTATAGATGGAAAGCTTGGAGAATAATATCTCATGGGCAAACAAAGTCAAATTTATAAGCATGACAAGATACCACTAGAGGTAAATGAGATTAAAGAGTTGACCCTTTAAAAAAGTAGATTTGAACTGATTCTAGACATTTTAATTTTGTTAAAAAAAATCATATTTATTTTCAGTGTATTGCTTCCTTCTCTCCTTCCCGATGTCTTCCTCCTCTGCTTTTATTTCTCTCTGAATCCCAAGGAGCCCCCACCGCCATCTCCCACCTCGTTCCCATCTCCATCACATCTTGGTCATGGCCATTCAGACATGTCTGGCCATTTAACAGGCTTTATTTATCCAGAGCTGATGCCCCATAAAGGCAAGCGGAAAAACTCAACACGAATATATTTAATGGAAGGGGGCTCTCCTACGGGCTTCTGCCACAAGAATAACAATGTTTAAGTCAGTGACAAGGAAAGAGACAGCGGGCAGATTGAAAACAGAGGTGAAGGACATTGAAGGAGAAGAGGTAGAAGAGGAATAACAGATAAAAATGGCAGGAGGACAAGAAGGATAAGATGGGAATAAAAGCAGAGAGTTAAAGAGGGACAGGGGTTGAAGGAAAAGCCAGGAAAAGAGGAATATGGAGTGAGGACAGTGCATAAATAGGAGAGGAATTAAGTACCAACGATAAAATTACGCCTCTTTCCTAGCAACAGTTACCAGGTCACTGATGGACAGCCCACTGCATGGCAACCAGTCAGTGGCAGAGGATGAGAGGAGGACAGATGAACAGACGCCTACTGTGGGCTGAGGGGGGAGAATTAGAGAATAGGAAGAGGGAGAGAGTAAAGGAAGCTGTTATGGCATCAAGGAGAAGATTTTCAGAAAAATACAATGTTCTGCACTCTATGTACATATTATTACATATTACAAGCATTTAGCTGATGCTCTTCCCCACTGCGAATACACTCAGATAAGACAAAGAAAAAGCACCAAGGAGAATGTTGGGAATTTGTTTTTAAGGCTTCTCACTGCTGTGTCAAAGGAAGAGACCTAGAGGAAGGCAGAGCTGCTGTTATGACTGGAAGGTGGTTTGTATGCTCTAACTACAAGGTCTAGGTTGTTGAAGAAGAAAGCTTGGTCATGATAAGGACAACCTTTTCTTATTGTTTCACAGATAGTCATCACTTTAAGACGAGACATGGATTGAAAAGACAAAACAGATAAAGGCAATGACAGAACAAGCTGCCCTAAAAAGAACAATGACAAATCTGAAATGTCACTTTGTCTAACCAAAGCAGAATATTCTCTCTGACAGAGCTCCAGTCGACAAACATGTTACTTAGTGTCCACACACTAAAGACAGTCCCGTCTATAATGCTTTACAACAGCAAAAACACTATTTTCAGTCCATAAGGAAACAAGACTCATCCAATTGTGCAATCCAGCAGTATGTGGTAATAATTCTCACCAGCTTTGAACATTTAATTATAGCAAGAGGGTTTATTAAAATAACATTTATGTAAGTGATAATACATGCCAAGACATCCTGATATAATAAACTAACAAACATGGCGGGGGTAAAGATTTTCATTATTCATATCAGCATCTGAGAGTGCATTATGGATGATACACTTTTTAAGATTAGAATTGAAGTTAACACAAATGTCAAAAATGGAAAGCTACATTTTCATGTAAACTAGAAGATTGTGGGATAAAGTCAAAAGATGAAGAAGAACTGAAGAAATGAAACAGTATTTCGGTATCCTGATAAAGGATACCTAGACACCTACTTCCATGAGATATGTTTTGTTTTGTTTTTTTGTTTTGTTTTTTTTTTGGCACAAGAATGCTTTCTTTGGATGATAAAATGTTTTATTGAGAGCTTTTTTCATTACAACAAACATGCCACCAAACACACATACACACATGCACTAAGTAAAACAGAGATTTTGCATATACTAGGGCAGTTGGCCCATATGGAAACTTTATTTTTCTGCTCATCCATCCCTCTCCTTCTTCCACTGCCTCTGCCCTCTCTCCTGTCAGACTAAACCCTCCTCTCTCTCAGAACTCATCTGCGTCACCACACAGCACAGAGTAAGAGGAAGATATAAAACATCCAAGCCATATATATGGAAATACATGCACCATCCTAATGGTAAAATTCCATACAGAGGCCAACTGAGGTTTGCAGAAATTTGTGTGTTTAAACAGTCACTGACACACTCATGTATGTATGCAGAGCTGAGTATCTTTGAAATGTTTTCAGTATCAAAACCAATGCAGTGCACAATGTTCAGTGTCAATATTGGACCTCAATACAACTATGAAGTTGAGTTTCTGATCTTTGTCTCTGAGCTGGAAAGACTTAGGGGCACAACTGGACACAATCACAAAATCGGGGGCTGTATTTTCAACAAATTAAATTTCCCAAATATCTCAGCTTTCATTTTGATAGAAAGATAACTTTAAGAAATAGACAAGAACGGGGTAGAGTGAGGGGGAAGACATGCAGCAAAGGTATGGGCTGGAATCACACCCGGGCCTCTGCTGGACTCAGGCTCGGCACATGCTCATGCTCTACCAGGTGAGCTCTCAAGGTGGTCCCCCATGTCTAATGCTTTTACCAGAAACAAGTACAACTGTTGACTAAAGTAGAACATAAGATTTGTTACTGAGGATTCATGATGTTCTAGACACTGTATTAAAAACACATTGAGGTTCCATACCCAGCCTTAGCATCCACACACAGCCACACACACTCATTCAGATGCAGTGACCATGTTTTATTTTCCTTCATCACACATATTAAAATGGTCTTCCTCTAACACCTCCACAGAGGCTCACTGAACTGTGCAGCATCTCAGTGCAGTGCACAGGCTGTGGGGTTATTGCTCCCACTGGAGTCCCTGTGAAGTCAAGGAGTCACTGGTCAGACTCAGCTGTTGCCCAGTGCTTTATAGCACTATGGGGTGTTTTCATAATACCCACAAAAAAGGAAAATGCCCTGATAAAGGTAGAGAGAAATGGAGATAATACTTTTTCTCTCAAGGTATCTGCTCAAAAAAATAGAAATCACTTCTTTAACAACAAAAATGTTTTGCCGACAGACATATTGTACTTTTCGTTACACTCAATTTTACAGTTGCGGGAAGATTGAGACTTTGCATACACAGTATTTGACTAGTTTATAAAAGACAACACATTGTTATAAATGAAATTACCCTAAAAGAATATAAAGTCATTAAAATTACCTCTATCTGACCAGCTTCTCACCCTATCTCGAAGGGAGACGCCAGCCACCCTCCTGAGGAAACCCATTTCGGCCGCTCTCTTTTCGTTACAATGGTGTGGTAGAGCAAACACAATACCGCCCCCGCTGCTCCGATTCTCCGACCAATCTCAAGTTCCATTGTCCCCTCACTCGTGAACAAGGCCCCCGAGGTACTTGAACTCCTTCACTTGGGGCAAAGTCTCATTCCCTACCCAGAGTAGGCAATCCATCGTTTGCCTTCTGAGAACCATGTCCTCAGATTCAGAGGTGCTGATCCTCATCCCAGCCGCTTCACACTCAGCTGTGAACCGAACCAGTGAGTGCCGGAGGTCACAGACTGATGATGCCAACAGGACCACATCATCTGTGAAAAGCAGTGATGACACCCTCAGCACACCGAACTGCAGACCCTCCTCCCCCGACTACGCCTTGATATCCTGTCCATGAATATCATGAACAGGATTGTGAGAAGGCACAGCCCTGACGGAGGCCAACCCCCATTGGAAACAAGTCCAACTTACTGCCGAGTACCAGAACACAGCTCTTGCTTTGGGCATATAAAGATTGGTTGGCCCTGAGAAGTGACCCCCTCACCCCATACGCCCCCATCTCCAGGGGGGACCAAGTCATATGCCTTCTCCAAGTCCACAAAACACATGTAGACTGGATGGGCATACTCCCAGGCCCCCTCTAGGGTAAAGAGCTGGTGCGTTGTTCCACGGCCAAGATGGAATCTGCATTGTTCCTCTTCAATCTGAGGTTCGACTATTGGCCGAACCCTCCTTTCCAACACCTTGGAGTGGACTTTACCATGGAGGCTGAGAAGTGTGATGCCCCTGTAATTGGCACACACTCTCTGGTCCCCTTTTTTAAACAAGGGGACCACCCCAATTTGCCACTCCCTAGGCACTGTCCCAGACTTCCATGCAATGTTGAAGAGACGTGACATCCAAGACAGCCCTTTAACACCCAGAGCCTTCAGCATTTCTGGAGGAATCTCATCAATCCCCGGGGCTTTGCCACTGCGGAGTTGTTTAACTACCTCAGTGACTTCAATCAGGGTAATTGATGATGATCCCCCATCAGCTTCCAGCTCTGCCTCTACAATAGAGGGCGTACCGGTCTGATGCAGGAGTTCCTCAAAGTGCTCTTTCCGTGCCCGACTACCTCCTCCATAGAGGTCAAGTGTGTCCCATCCTTACTGTGCACAGCTTGGATGGTTCCCCGTTTCCCCCTCCTGAGGTTCCAGATGGTTTTCCAGAAACACCTTGGTGCCGACCGAAAGTCCTTCTCCATGGCTGCTCCGGACTTCTCCCACACCTGCTGCTTTGCCTCCCCTATGGCAGAAGCTGCTGTCGGGCCTGTCAATACCTTGCAACTGCCTCTGGAGTCCTCCGAGATAACATATCCCGGAAGGACTCCTTCTTCAGTTGGACGGCATCCCTGACCACCGGTGTCCACCACGGTGTTCAAGGGTTACTGCCCCTTGAGGCACCCAAGACCTTTAGACCACAGCTCTCTGCCGCAGCTTCAGCAAGGGAAGCTTTGAACATCGCCCACTCAGGTTCGATGCCCCCAACCTCCACAGGGATGCCAGATGATACGATAACGAAATCGATCATCAACCTTCGACCTAGGGCGCTCTGGTACCATGTACACTTATGAGTGTCCTTAAGTTCGAATATGGTGTTCATTATGGACAGTCCATGACTAGCACAGAAGTCCAGTAACAAACAACTGCTCGGGTTCAGATCAAGGGGGCCATTCCTCCCAATCCAGGTCTGGCTCCAGACGGGTCCACAAGAATTTGGAAAAAGTTCTGTCCGTTTGAACGATGTAACAAAAGTTTGTGAAGATGTAGCAGCTGGTGGGTCCAGCAGAGTTTACAATAATATTGCTGAAATGTGAATTTTTGCCTATGAAGGTGTGCGGTGGTGAGTTTTGGTGGACAGATTCTTGTGACACAGTGCAAACACACACATAAATTGAAGTGCATGGCACATGCATTGGAGATGTGTGCAGAGGTTAACTAATTTTCTCTCTAACACTCTCCCTTGGTGTGTAGTGCCAGGAGTGAATAAAGCTTAAAGGACCTGGAAGTTTGGCTGGCCTGGTCTTTTGTGTCCAGACACACTGCCACTTAGACAAAAGTTCCTCTTGAGAAGAAAAATAGACAACACTGGTTAGTGTCATCCATCACAGGGTGCCATTTAGCAGAACTGCACAGTGTTTGCTCAGGCCTCAATTAAAATGCACAGCCCATCACTGTGTTCCTGTGCTTAACCTTGGCTTGCCCACTTCTCACTTGATCTCTCTTCACTTGACTTCAGAGAGAGTGAACATCACTGTGTTGAAATGCATTGGGAAGCGTGCACACACACACACACACACACACACACACACACACACACACACACACACACACACACACACACACACACACACACACACACACACACACAGATACAGTGCATGTATGCCTGGGCTGGCCAAGTCAGTCCTTACTCTAGTGATTCACTTCATTAGCATTCTTTACATCTCCCTCCAATGCTCTTCGTGCTGAAGGACATCTACCAAACACACTCACACACTGATGCAAACCTAGCCTTAACTCCACCTTTAATGTGGAGCTGCTCTCTAGATGAGGTGTGCGGCTTTATTGAAGCAGCTGTCGTGCTACAGCAGGCTGGCAGGGAGGCAGGCATGTGGTAATGGTCGTCCTGCAGCCCTGGTGGTGGCTGACCAGGTACTGGGGCAATGGAAACTGAGAGGAAAAGGTGTGTTTCCATGCGTGAAGTGTAGGGATGATGGGGTAAGAGTTGACATAAGGGATAGGGTCTAGAATAAAACTAAAAGTCTAGTACTTAGACTTATCAGTTAATCAACATAATGTTATTGAACAATAGCACAATATCATCATACTGTATAATCAAAATACAATTTCAGTGAAAAGCCAATGGGAAAGTACTGATCATAGTCAGTGTGCTGTACAAACAAATGAGTAATTCAGTCATTTCAATGACTTTGAATAACTTAATTCAAGCTTTAAAGTTAATTTGTGGTTAGATGTTAATGGAACATTAAACAATAATATTAAAATTTAAATGTGTTTTTTAAATGGATGTCAACAACAACACAATGTTGTTTAAATCCAGGTTAAATTAAACTATGTAAATATTCAGTGATTGCTGCGCAAAATCAGAACAAAACTGGATTAAATCAATTGGTGAATTTAGATTAGATACTTTGACTGTCGCTGTTTATTTTCACTGCATTACAGTGGTACATGTGGACAGATAGCAGGGTGGAGAGCAATGGAATGATTGCAAGAACTTAACAATTTTAATATGACGGAATTAACTCAGAATGCTGATAGCCTGCTTTTAACACTCCAAGGGGGGGAGGGATTGAAAGAGAAGTTTGTAGTAAGGAGAACCAGGATGAGGAGGAGGGGGTAGGGGGTGGGGTGGGGGGGGCAGCGGAAAGGGATGGCAGGCTTTTGTGGCTGGCTGGACGTCGATCAGAGCAAAGCGGAGAGAAATCACTCACTCATGGAGTCCACCCAGCATGACTTCATGTTTTCTGGAGCCTTAGCCAAGGGCAGAGAAAGACAGTACACACACACATTCACACACACACACACACACACACACACACACACACACACACAGGAGCTATGAAGCCCAACAAGGCACATCATCATCTATGAACCAGAAACACTGGAAGCAAAGCAAGGAGGATAGGGAAGAAAGACGAATAGTGGCCACAACATATAGCTCAAAGAGCTCTTTAATGTCATGGAAAATGCCCTCGCAGACATATCTCGCCTCCAAAGCACCATCCGCCCTTCCCACCCTTCCTCCAGCTCATTGATCGTGTATAGACAGCCAGCCAGGCAAGCAGGCCGCAACCCAATGCCACTCACACCCTCTTCTCCTCCAGCCACCAACTTACTACCCATCACCCACCCCTCCCCCCCAGCATGCATGCACGCGCACACACACACACACACACACACACACACACACACACACACACACACACACACATATGCTTGGCTAATTAGTAGCCACTGTTCAGTGAGACAAGGTCACACTGCCAGGAGACTAAACACAACGCCAAAAAGTTGACACCTCTGCTGGGACATGAGACAGAAGCTGTTAATGGAGGCTGTCCCATGTCCCCACCCACCTCCACCTCCACCCTGCCACCCCCAGTTTTTTTTTTTTGTTTGTTTGCTTGTTTTTCTTTCAGTGTACACTGCTGTGATAGCAGTAAGTAAGTGAAGGTCATATCTGTCCAACATCATGTGTAAGTGGGTGTAGCCATCTGCTGGCTGCATGTTATAGTTTGCTTTTTTTCTCCCATTATCTGAACATCCCTACAGCTATCTGCATGCCCAGTTTTATAAAAGCCCTTTCATGTAGGGCTTCAATATAAACAACTATATTCTTACAGTGACTTTGTAATGCGAACATTACATTTGGTGACGTTTTTGACAAGGCAAATTTAGAAACTATAAGGCACATGAGGAAACAAAAAAATGTAACAAATGAGAGCCTTTCTTTACAACTGAGCTCATGCACTTTTATTTAGTCCAGCCTTATGCCAGAGTTTAATAGACTTGCTGATCCACAAGAGGATAGTGTGTCAATGTTACATTTTGTCTCACGTGTGTGAAAGTACACGTCTATGAAGGTGTACCAGCAGGGGGCGAATACTCAATGTTGACTGTTAAAAGCAAATAGTTATTTTCTCGTTTTGTTGCCTAAAACTAACCAAACTGTGACCATCACCTGAAATGTTTCTCAGCAAATTTTGTTTTGAAAGTGTAACCAGACGTTGGTTCTTTATTATTGCCAGCTTGACTAAGAAATAAAAAACGACGCATACATGGTGGGCCGCCGCAGACTATCAGGTGTACTACATGCTTTTGTGTGAGCATAAGCCATTACATTTTATGGGAAACAAAATGCAGGAAGCTGCAAACATGTTAAATAGAGTGTACATTATTTTTGCCAAACAGCTGCCTCTATGGCCAATATGGATAATTACAGGATAAAGGCACAAATAATTTTCCTTCATTTTGTTTAGTTAGTTGATGTAAAGACATTATCATAAATCTCATTGAAAACAATAGGGACAAGGGCATAAACAGGATGCCATAATGCTAAAACGGTATTAAAAAATTATCTAAAACTATATTAAACTGCTAAAACTTAACACTAACCGAAGTAGCAAGGTCATACAGTCATCAAACTGACTCAATAATGTTATTAACAATAACACTTTTTATTATTCATCATACTTATGAATTGTAAGGCGAAGAATGTTTTTTTCTTCTAAGTCTCACTTTAAAGCGTTGTTAAAGATTGACAATGTAGACCAGCTGGTTAAGGTTAGCAAATGATAATATTATTTCTTGCAGCATGCATAAACATAGAAAATTTGATACAGAGTTGTCTACTAAAATGAATCTCAAATAAAAAGCATTTGACACACTCTCAGACCAAAGCAAAACATTTACTCTGACGTTCCCACAGTTTCATCTTGATTTTATCAAATCATTCTTTTTGGGGCCAAAACCAGTGAGTGTGTTTATATTGATCACCAAAATTTTTGAAAAGTTGGTGCTCTGAAACAGTATGCATGGTGTTTAATAATAATAATAATAATACATTTTATTTATAGGCGCCTTTCTTGACACTCACCTTACACCATCAATCATAAAAAAAGACACAATATTAAAAGTAACAATAAAGATAAAATGCAAAATAAAACTTAATATTCAAGAATCTATGCTAAACAAACAAATCAGTCAATGAAGTCAATCAGTCAATTAATCTTATGTGACTACAGACTTGAATATGATACAAGTCTCAGTAAATCTAAAAGCAAAAGCAGAGGGAGACCTACCCACACTGCACTCTTGAAGCAATGATACAGGCAGAAAGTGATGTAGTGTGCGCTCAGTGAAATGTTTTTCACCCATCGCTGCTTTCTGTAAATAATGAGTGCCACTGAAAAGACTTTTAGCTTCAGCTGCGACTTAAATGACAGCCTGATGGAGGAGTGTACAGGCAGGCCTGCTGAACATAAACCAGAAGGCACCTGTCCTCCCCACAAGTATTCAGAGCAGGGAACTGTGGAGTAATCTTTAGAGATATTCCAACTGATTGGTGTAGGGGTGATTTGTTGGCATCACCTTCCCACAAAAACGGAAAGAAAAAAATCTCTGAGCCCATCTTATGCATTTACCAAGGATGAGGGGGAGGGAAAGAGAAATGAGACATACTGTCTTTATCTCTTTCCTTCTCTTTTATAAGTAGGCTTGAAGGTCACTGCCTATGAAACAATCCATAACAGATGTCGCTTTACAGAATCTGAGAGGAGACAAAAGGCATCTGCTGCTCTGTCATGCTCTGTACAAAATGCCCGTTGTCTCTTAATAACTCACCATCTAAGCCTGTGACATTTCAATATTCACAGATACTGTAGTACATGCTTGACCTGCAGGCTTTTTCTTGTCCAGCAACAGCCCATGCAAAATGTCACCATATTTGGCACGCTGGCATGTCGTTAGGACTGCACCCTCAGTATGTGGCCCATAGCACTGCTATGCCCTCTTTTTTGATGCACTGTGTGGTCATTGTATGCACTCAGTTTTAAGCAGCAGATGAACGAGATGATCCCACAGAGAATCACCAGCCACAGAGATACCAAAGTGTGTGTGTGTGTGTGTGTGTGTGTGTGTGTGTGTGTGTGTGTGTGTGTGTGTGTGTGTGTGTGTGTGTGTGTGTGTGTGTGTGTGTATGTCCACATCTGGTGGTCATCCCAAATTAATAGGACTGTAGCTGTGTAACGACTTGTCATTCACTCGTGTAACTTGAGGCCTGTTTTTACAGGAATGGAGAGTGACAAGTGATGTATGTAAGAGTATGTGATGTGTGTGTAACAATGTCACCTGGTCATGTGAGAGTCAATAAAATGTTTTACCATGAGATATCTGTTCACAAATACAGTATTCATTTGAGATAATCACTGTGGATACTTGCAGCGGTAGATCTATCTGTGGTTGTGCACATGGCTGTGGCTTGTTAGGGTCTAACAGGACCTGCCTAATCCTATTTTACTTGCTTCAGGTCCATTGCCTCCTGCCTTCCTGGTTGGCCTGCTCTGCAGTGATCCTCAGTCTTGAGTGTTCTTCCTGAAAACTCCAGCGACTGCCTGCCCAATTTCACTGTTTTCCTCTGATTTACAGTACACAATCCAGCCAGCCCTGCTCAAACCTTCCAGATTTCCACCACAAACTAATCTTATTGAATTTTACTTTTGGGTCCTGTCTGAAACTTAAAATAGTCAGGATGCTGTTAATTTACTATTTTCTGTATGTTTTGGTTTCTAGAATGAATGAATGATATTGTTTCAAATGATTATTTACACTGGCAGGAAAACAGTCTTTCACAAGTACACTAGTAAACAAATGTAGAATATAATGCCTCAGATTGGTAAAACATTCCAGACAAAATACTGTAGACATGACCTCACTGTCCTCAGTAGTAGCTAAGGCCCTTTGTAGTTGATATTTAAACTGAAAAGGTAATGTCAAATGTGATTTAAGTTTTGATTGCTGGGGCTGGGCATTGGGTGTCTGGCCCCAGGCACAGAAATGGTCAGGAACAGCCCTGGCACCATGCATCCAGTCCGTCTGGGGTCTGCTGTACTCTGCAGCCCTGGACAGGCCTCTCTACTGCAGAAAGGTCTCCCAATGGAGCAATATAGGCACCTAAAAGCTGCATGAGCTAGGGTACACTGGGCTGCATTCAAGAAAGTGACAATATGGCGGGTGTTACACAAAGCTCAGGCTTTTCAGATGAGTGAATGTGCCCTATTAGGAGCGTTTTTTTTTTTGTTTTTTTTTCAAAGCTCCCATGTTAAGTGGCTGCTTTAATTAGGCAAACATTATTGTGCAGTCATTCAGTAGACACTGTTAAGTCAAACAACTCAGTTAAGCCTTGCACTCGGTACAAATGTGGCTTAATTGGGAGTTAAAAGTCTAATTGTCAGATTTTCAAATCTAATCAGTTTGCCTTTGAAAGGGCAATCTGCTTGGAGCAGCCTTTACTCGCGCTTGTAATGTCTCTGCAAGACACCCTCTGCTCGGCTGTTTTGGCTTGTTTTGGTTCAGTCCTAGCACTGCAGCTGAAAGAAGCATTACATTTAGGGCTGTCATGGTTTTGAATTTCTTCTGCAACTGAGAAAAGCTGCAAGTGATGAGATGATGGCAAATGGAGCTGAACTGCTAAAATCTATTTATTAATGAGCACGGCGCTGAGATGTAATAGACCATATGAAGGACATAGAATATGTAAATAAAGGACAAAATACAAAAATTTCTATATGGAAAGAATTTACAAAGTCTGCCATTCATTGTGACTGAGCACTTGTGGAGGAAATGCACTGGAGCCTTGACATTAGAAACTCTAGAAAAAGTGAATGCATCTGAAATTGTTCACTTAATAAGTGAAGCAATGCAGCAAATGCTGTAGTATAAATAAAGCAAATTCTCATGGAACCAATATTTTTTTTATTGTTGTTTTGTTTTGTGCAAAACACCAAGTGACCAATTCTATGGCTTAATGCTTTAAACATCCCAGTTTCTGCTCAAATTCAGGGCAGTGCATTAGGCGACATCTGTAGTGACACAGGTCAGGCCTCTTTCTTTCATCCAGCAGGAAAGCTTTCAGCTTCTGCTTTTGCAACAGGAAAAATGCATACTTCATGGTCATGTGATGGCAACTGAGCTATCTGCATTCTCTGAGGAAGACTTTTCATACATAATAAAATGCAACACAAAGTGCTTCACAGGAGTTAAAAAACAATAGAAATCAAAATAAAGCAACAATGAAAACCCATCCCTCCCACCCTCTGTATGTACAAACACCCACCTTCAACTACATGCACACATACACACACACACACACACACACACATTCTTACTGCAGACAATAGCAGGGGTAGCGAGACATGGCAGGGCACTAATGATTGAGGAGAATGCCACCTTTGGGGTCGTCCACACCGAGAGACATCAAGGACTGTGAGCACAGGGGGCACCCGCACCCGGGCCCACCGGAGCCCGACAGACCGGTGGACCCCCACACCAAGGTAGGGAGTCGCCTGGCCAGCCGGGCCAAGAGGGCCTGAGGACAGCCCCCCTGCAACAGATCAGACACATCTCTCAGTGTGGAGGACCCGCCGAGGAAACACTGGAATTAAAAAAATAAACATTTAAAAGAAAAAAGTTCATCAGATAATAAGTAAAGTAAATAAAATAAGGTAAAATAATACAACATGTAAAACATGAACATCGAATGAAATAAGATGAGTAAAGGAAATAAATAGTAAATAAACTATAAATGAAAACTATAGATAAACTATAAATAAAATGAGTAAATGAAATAAATAGTAAATAAACATGTCGTTAAAACATACAACTAAAATATGATAAAATACGAAGAAGACTAAAAGCCGCCTCCCCATGTGTTTTAGTTCTTACTTTTGGTATGGTTAAGAGGCCAGAGCCGGAGGACCTCAGGGTCCGCGAGGGTTGATAGGGTAAGAGTAGGTCAGATAAATAAGAAGGCCCGAGACCGTTAAGACATTTGAAAACTAATAAAAGAACCTTAAAATCTATCCTGAAACGCACGGGGAGCCAATGCAGCGATTTTAAAACTGGTGTAATGTGCTCCCGCCCTCTGGTCCTCGTCAGCACTCGTGCGGCTGAATTCTGTAGTAGTTGAAAATTTGAAGTACTCTTTTTGGGAAGACCAGAGAGCAGGGCATTACAATAATCTAATTGACAAGAGATAAAAGCATGCATCAGCACCTCCATGCTGGCCTGAGAGAGAAACGGGCGGACTCTGGCTATATTCTTAAGATGGTAAAAACCTATTTTTATGTTTTTGATGTGTGGAATAAAATTGAGCTCAGAGTCAAAAATCATGCCCAGACTTTTTACAGAATGTGTTGGTTTAAGATCTTTTAGTTTTGGTAAAAGTTTCTCTCTCTGGCCTTCAGGACCAATGACTAAGACCTCTGTTTTGTCCTGATTGAGCTGAAGAAAATTTTCTGCCATCCATGACTTGATGTCTAAAATGCAGTTAAAAAGGGCATCAGTTGGCCCTGTGTCATCAGGAGACACGGCAATGTACAGTTGCGTATCATCAGCATAACTATGGAAGCTGATGCCATGCCTCCTGATGACGTCCCCGAGGGGTAGCATGTAAAGATTAAAAAGAGTTGGACCTAAAATTGACCCCTGGGGAACCCCACACTTGATCTCATGGGTTCCTGAGGAAAATGCATCCCAACTTACAAAAAAGTGTCGGTCGGTGAAGTATGAGACGAACCAGTTAAAAGCAGTACCTGAGAGGCTGATCAGGTGCCTCAGTCTGTTTAATAAAATGTGATGATCTACTGTATCGAAGGCGGCAGTTAGATCCAGTAGCACCAAGACTGTGAGCTTGTGTTTATCTGAGTTGCACCTGATGTCATTTAAAATCTTTAATAGGGCTGTCTCAATACTGTGGTTCATCCTAAAACCAGATTGATACCTTTCTAAAATGTTCTTTTTGTTTAAAAAATTGTTTACTTGGTTAGAAACCAGTTTTTCTAAAATTTTACTTAAAAAAGGTAAGTTGGATACAGGTTGGTAATTATTAAGAAAAAAGGGGTCTAAATTGCTCTTCTTCAGAAGGGGATTCACCACCGCCGTTTTAAAGGAGGCGGGGAAGACGCCTGTCTAAAGAGAGCAATTCACCATGTATAACAGCTGTTCCTCAAAGAACCCATAGAGCGTTTTAAAAAACGGTGTGGGAACTGGATCTAAAAGGCAGGTTGTGGGGTTTACCTGGGAGAAAACTCGACCAAGTGTCCTTGCATCAACCAGGGCAAAACTCTTCAGTGTTTCCTCAGGTAATACCCTTGATCCAGACATACTGGTAGTTAAAACCTGTTGCGATAAAAGACTGGATCTGATGTCAATTTTGCGCCTGAAGTGGTCTGCAAAGTCTTCACACAGAGTATTTGTTATTGTCTTATGAGATCTGTTAAAATTACTGTTTATTAAAAGATCAATTGTGGAGAGGAGAAATTTGGGATTATTTTTGTGATCAGAGATTAGTTTTTTGAAGTGAGAAATTCTTGCCTGTTTAATGGTGTTATTGTAAGTTTTGAGGTGATGACGTAAAATTTCATAATGGACTGTTAGTTTTGATTTTCTCAATTTCCTCTCAGCACTCCTGCAGTTTCTTTTCAGATGCTTAATTTCTTCATTTCTCCATGGAGGTGTAGGTTTTTTCTTAACTGTTTTTGTTAAAAGAGGAGCCACTGAGTCCAGCGTTGACTTCAGATTACTGTTAAAATTGTCAACAATAAAATCACAGGTTTAAAAATTCTCTGGATACTGGGTCCGAGTTGTTGTCAATGTGTAGATTAAAATCACCAGCTATTAAAATCTGTATGTGTATGAGTCATATATCTATCTATCGATTCATCTGACTGACTGACTGACTGACTGACTGACTGACTGACTGACTGACTGACTGACTGACTGACTGACTGAGAAAGCTCCAGAAAACCTGAGTTAAAATTTTGCCAAAATGGAAATTGTTTGAGTTGTTTGTTTCTTTCAGTCAATTAATCAACTAACCCCTTCAGTGCTGGAAACTAAACAAATACACCTGTCCAGGACAACATGTAAATTCTAATTACATAACTGTTATAATGATGGCCAGTTTGTGAACAAGTCACAGACGAAAAACAGAAAAAAAAATGTTCAGATATACCATAAAAACATGGTCCTGAAGTCAAACCTTATCAGTGTGCTAAAGGGAAACTACATTAAATCAAAGAAAGAAAGGTTGACCCTCAAAAGAGAGAGTCGGCAACTGGCCATTAAAAGAAAGGAAAAGGGCAAAGACACCAGCACTTTGTGTGTGTGTGTGTGTGTGTGTGTGTGTGTGTGTGTGTGTGTGTGTGTGTGTGTGTGTGTGTGTGTGTGTGTGTGTGTGCGTGTGTATGTGTGTGTGTGTGTATGCAAGTGTGTGTTGTGGGCACTGAAGTTTTGAACAAAGAGCTGTAGATCAAACCCCAAACACATTACTTTGTCCTTGCATCATCTGGGATGGTGAACAGATTAATACCTATTGCATCAAGCTGCGACACCTTCCACAACTTCCACCCGGCAATTATCACCCGTTCAATTGAAGGGTAGGAGTGAACATGAAGTTAAGCTGCTTACTTTTTCCCTGTTGAATAAAAAGAATTGTCAGGATGGCCAAAGAGAAAGACAGGTACTATGTGGCATTATAGAGAGGCATCATTTTAAATTGTGATGGAAAACAAAACTGCCTTTATCTGAATGTCCAAATTGACCCGGTTATCAAATACCTAAAAATAAAAAAAAAAACTATGCCTAGAGCTAAAAACAGGAGAGGAAAACAGAAAGTGACGGAGGAGGAGTGAGAGAAAGTAAAATCAAATGCATATTTGAGCTGGTGTCGGAGGGGAAGATAAGGGAGGTCAAGCAGATGAGTGATTGTGAATCAATAGCCTCTGGGCACACTGCTCTCCTCTCCCTTGCCAGAGTTAACCTTGCAGGTCAGCGCTGATTCAATACGCCTCCGCTACCAATATGCCTTTGAGCCCAGGTGCACACTAACCCCTTCTTTAATAGCCCTGCATTGTTGAATCATTGCTTTTAGTCTCCATATTAGGGTCTGTTCAGTGTTTTCCCTTCACTCCACACATATGCCAAAGGTTGCATTAATGGTGAACTTCAAAAACATTAAAGTATTTTCATGATGATAAGTCCATTGTACTATTCTACTGCAAGAAACACCAGATGACCCTTTAGGTTGGAATCAAAAAGACTGGCCAAATTTGCAAGAGAAAAGGCCAAGAAAAAAAAAAATTACCTAAAAATGAAGTGGCTGACATAATGTAATACATACAGAAAAAAAAGAAGAAAAAAATTGGGCAAAAATAAGATACATCAATCCATCCTGTCAGATAGGTACACTGAACAAAAATATAAAAGCAACACTTTTGTTTTTGCTCCCATTTTTCATGAGCTGAACTCAAAGGTCTAAAATATTTTCTGTATACACACACACACACACAAAAAAAACATTTCTCTCAAATATTGTTCACAAATCTGTCTAAATCTGTGTTAGTGAGCACTTCTCCTTTGCTGAGATAATCCATCCCACCTCACAGGTGTCGCATATCGAGATGCTGATTAGACAGCATGCTTACTGCACAGGTGTGCCTTAGGCTGGCCACAATAAAAGGCCACTCTGAAATATGCAGTTTTGCTTTAATGTGGGGTCTGGGGGGCTCAGAAAACCAGTCAGTATCTGGTGTGATCACCATTTGCCTCATGCACTGCAACACATCTCCTTTGCATAGAGTTGATCAGGTTGTTGATTGTGGCCTGTGGAATGTTGGTCCACTCCTCTTCAATGGCTCTGCGAAGTTGCCGGATATTGGCAGGAACTGGAACACGCTGTTGTATACGCTGATCCAGAGCATCTCAAACATGCTCAATGGGTGACATGTCCGGTGAGTATTCTGGTCACACAAGAACTGGGATGTTTTCAGTTTCCAGGAATTGTGTACAGATCCTTGCAACATGGGGCCGTGCATTATCATGCTGCAACATGAAGTGATGAACACCATCGAATGTGAGCATTTGCCAACTCAAGTCGGTTACGACAACAAACTACAGTCAGGTCGAGACCCCGATGAGGACGACGAGCATGCAGATGAGATTTCCTGAGACGGTTTCTGACAGTTTGTGCAGAAACTCTTTGGTTATGCAAACCGATTGTTGCAGCAGCTGTCCAGGTGGCTGGTTTCAGATGATCTTGGAGGTGAACATGCTGGATGTGGAGGTCCTGGGCTGGTGTGGTTACACGTGGTTTGCGGTTGTGAGGCTGGTTGGATGTACTGCCAAATTGTCTGAAATGCCTTTGGAGACAGCTTATTGTAGAGAAATGAACATTCAATTCACGGGCAACAGCTCTGGTGGACATTCTTGCAGTCAGCACGCCAATTTCATGCTCCCTCAAAACTTGCGACATCTTCATCTGCGTGGCATTGTGCTGTGTGATAAAACTGCATATTTCAGAGTGGCCTTTTATTGTGGCCAGCCTAAGGCACACCTGTGCAATAATCATGCTGTCTAATCAGCATCTTGATACACCACACCTGTGAGGTGGGATGGATTATCTCAGCAAAGGAGAAGTGCTCACTAACAGATTTAGACAGAATTGTGAACAGTATTTAAGAGAAATGCATCTTTTGTGTACACAGAAAATGTTTTAGATCTTTGAGTTCAGCTCATGAAAAATGGGAGCAAAAACAAAAGTGTTGCGTTTATATTTTTGTTTAATGTAACACTAACTACCCAATTTCAATTTCAAAACACAGTCAACTCTTTTTTCTTTTAGAATGATATCATATAAGACATAAATGACTGTGGTGGAAGGAGACGGATCTGAATGACCTGCCGTGCACACCTCCTGACAAAATTAAGACACCTCAATGGATAATATTCAGCATGAAGTATGCTGTCACTGCTGCTGCAACTGGTGCTGGAGCTTTTGAAGGTACATTTGAAAATGCTTCAGTGAGCTGATAAACATAGTTTTTGGCAGGCAATGCGAGTTTGCAGGGCATAATCTCACACAGTGAGGATGCGCTTGAGTGCTGGACAGCGAGAAATTCGATTAACACCTCCTCCGGGGTCTTCCTCTTCCCCCCAGCCCCTGTCCCCCACTATAGAGGCTTGGATCCAACTCTGGATATGGACCCTGTCATCCACTGCTGGCTAATGACAAAGCTGCTGTTCCCTGGCTGGAAAACCATCTGGCAACAATGCTTTTAAAGCAAACACTATCCTGGCAAAGGTGACTCACAGGCTGGCTGGTTGTGATGGATATATGTATATGTTTGTGTGTGTTCACCTGTTCATGAATGTGTTTTTGACTCTCTTTACACCTGACAATAATATGCATCCTGGGTAATCTGATTGCAGTCAGGCTGTGGAAAATAAAAATGCATTAAGTCAAGTGAGGCACATGAACCGACCAAACCAACCAATGAATGCAATGTGTCTCCAGTGCATATCTCAAAGATACACAAACACAGATTAACTTTTATGCATGAATCCAGCCATGGACTGTGTAAAGCAGCAGACAGCTTAGACACCTTACTGACAGCTTAGACACCTTACTGATTCACCTCTTCAACTTCTCTCATCAATGTTGGGTCCATCAATACAAAGACGAGCACAGTTAAGAGATCCAGAACTTTATTTTTGATTGTCCAGAAGAACCAAATGTTTTCATGGATACCAACTATATGAAACTGTATATAAAATGAGGAACAAGACATCTGGAAGATTTCCCTTTTTTGAAAGTGGTAGATTAAAAAAAAAAAAAAAACATCTCTGAGGGTTGATATCAGTGCCTTTGTGTGTTTGTACTACTGAAGGGTTTTGTCTAATCTGTTCTGGAGGAAACATAATGGCTCTGTGGATTATGTTCAAGAGCACAATGTTTTTCAGTTCACAAAGCTCTACCTTCTTATATTATAAGAATGATAAGGTGGATGATCAGTGTGCAAAGCGAATGATTGGACTGGTCGTGTCTCATCTCACTGTGGACTTTTTCAGTATTTAACCAAGATAATGATGTTTGCCCAATATTAACCAAGTGCTTTCTGCTGCCTAAAAGCCATACAACTAGTAATCATGCTTTAGTTACCACAAGCAGATATTGTAGAAAGACAAATTAAACAAGTTGTTAACGTGAACATTTTGCAGATTTGTTACTTATATGGGGCTGCACGGTGGCGCAGCAGGTAGTGTGCGTGCCTCACAGCAAGATCCCGGTTCGATCCCCGGGTCAGGCGGGGCCTTTCTGTGTGAAGTTTGCATGTTCTTCCCGTGCATGCGTGGGTTCTCTCCGGGTACTCCGGCTTCCTCCCACAGACCAAAAACATGCTCATTAGGTTGATTGATGACTCTAAATTGTCCGTAGGTGTGAGTGTGAGAGTGAGTGTGAATGTTTGTTTGTCATTACATGTGGCCCTGCAATTGGCTGGCGACCGGTCCAGGGTGTACCCCGCCTCTCGCCCATTGTAGCTGGGATAGGCTCCAGCCCCCCGCAACCCCGAAAGGGATAGGCGGTATAGATAATGGATGGATGGATGTTACTTATATGTTCCACATAAACATAAAAAATGTTCAAAATATTATATAAACATACAGGAATCCAGCTGTCATGATGTTTCTGTCAAAACATACTGTATTAATTGGCCTAAATTAAGAGTGGGAAAATATAAACATAATTATCAGAAGACAGGGTTAACAATTGGATGGTACAACACAGCTTATTCAGTATGAGCTCATGTCACCACACAATGTGCAAATTTACTGCTTCTTGAAATGAACTAAATAAAAATAGTCCTAGCTAACAAAAGTGCATAGTATGAAATATTTCAAATACATGTTGGAAGAAACAGAAGACAACAGAATACATAGCATCATATGGTGTGGACAACTGCTTTAACTTCAGGATGATTGGTGACTCTAAATTGCCCCTAGGTGTGAGTGTGAGTGTGAATGGTGTGTGTATGTGCCCTGCGATCGGCTGGCGACCAGTCCAGGGTGTACCCCGCCTCTTGCCCGTTGACAGCCGAGATAGGCTCCGGCCCCCCCGTGACCCCGAAAAGGATAAGCGGCATAGAAAATGGATGGATGGATGGATTTTGTTGACTTGCTCAGGTTTTGCTGGTTGGTCATTTTCCTTGATATTTGTGCTTCTACCATAGGTAAGTAAGCTTCGTAATTCAATTTGTATTCCTAATTGGTTGTTTTCCCTGTCGACCAGTTTGTCTGTTCTCTCAAGGAGTTTGGATCTGCCATTGGTGGCACGGTGGAACGGTGGAAACGCTGTCACCTCACAGCGGTTCGATTCCCGCTGTGGGCACTGGGGGCATGTCCTCCACCATGCCTTCGGTGCCTGCTGCTCGAGGAAAAAGGGCCTTTCTGTGTGGAGTGTGCATGTTCTGCCCATGCTCACCTGGGGTATCCTCCATAAAAAAAACCCCCGCTAAAAACATGGAAGATCACCACCTGACCAATGGAGACAACAAGGAACTGGGTCTCTGGGCGCTGCTGTCGGCTGGCAGCCCACCGTTCCTGGTCTGCCGCGGAGGAACGACATTCCAGGATGGATCAAATGTGGAGAAATAATTTCACAAAAAGCATGGCGTGTGCATGTAGTGTGTGCATGTTTGTGTGTAATAATAAAAAGTACGTCTCTTCTTCGTCTCTTCTCTTCAATCCTCTGAAAATATTGTTTTAAAAAACATCCTTGCAGCCTAAGTAAGGCATTGTAGCATTAAATTTGCTAGGGGTTTTTTTTTGCGACCGGTGATGCATTTCAACGACATGGCTCTTGGACAAGTCAGCAGCCCCTCACAGCCAGACTGACTCGTGGAAATGCATAAATATTCTGTCAATTATACATTTAGTGTTAACCTGCTCCCAGCAATTTGTGATAAGGTGTGGGAGTGGTGAGGTGAATCCAGCTAATAAATGACTAGAGCTGCTGGAGCCACTCCTTGGAACGACAGATTAAAAAAAAAAAAAAAAAAGGAAAAAAAAGCTGCCTGGCAAATGTATTTCTCTTGGGAACAGCCCAATCTAATTATGGAGGGAGCTGAGGGGTGGAGGTGGCAAAGAAGGGAGGGCTTGGGAGGTGGGACTTGTGTGTGTGTGTGTGTGTGTGTGTGTGTGTGTGTGTGTGTGTGTGTGTGTGTGTGTGTGTGTGTGTGTGTGTGTATGTGTAAGCCAGCACCAGCAATTGCATAGTTTGTGAATGATAGGCTCAATATCTAATGTGTCTCTTCCTCAGATGCATGACAGTGTAACACAGCTGCTTAAGAGGATGGCAAGATAAAAGCTCGGAGCCATGCTAGTGGCATCTAGAGGCTACAATGTGCCCCACATCCTTCATTATGAAACTGTTGGATGAAAAACATGATACTGGTGATTTAGTTTTTCCAGGATTCTCACCAGTAGCAGAGGTAAAAAAAAAAATGTCTTGAGTTTGGGTCATGGGGTCATTAAAGTCAAAAGCACTCCATGAATATGAGCACAGGGTGTAGAGTATATGAAAACTTGTGCAAAGTTCATGTTTTAGCTTGCAGGTGGCCAAGAGGAAATTTCAGAGCATGTCCAATACAGAGAGAGTTCATCGTCTGGGGAGCATCATTTGATATCCAACCAAATTGCCAAAATTGATGTTGGTATTGTACGTTTCTGCAAAACAACAATATGCTGAAACTTGACATTTCTGAAACATTTCTTCATCTTTAAACTTAACTGTTTTTACATTTCCATTTTATGTTTTGACATTGCTGTGGTTAAGGTCTGGTTAGGCTTAGGCACAAAAAACACTTGGTCATGATTAGGAAAAGATCATATTTGGACTTAAAATACCCAGCTTGGTTGCCACTAACACAGCTGGGAAACGTACCCGAATTTGTCGCAAGAAGCACAGCTCCAACAATTATATTATTCTGGCTACTGGGCTGCTGTGTCATTTGACTTTTCTTGCTCTGAAACAACATGGTCACTACAACTACAAATAAAATTGCAATTGATCAAATTCCCAATTTGTCTGGAGACTTTCGTTTACCAGGATTTGCACATTTTCAGATCCACAAATTGGTTATCTGGTATATAGAATATTTAATTACCCTCATCAGAACAGACAAAACACAGGTCTGAGGTTGAATACAGTGAGGCCGTCATGTAAAATTAAGCTATCATGGGTGTAAGTGAGCAAATGTAGTACTGTGGTGGTTTCATTACATTTTGAATGTAGCACTTCTGAAACAATTCTGCCTAAAAGGCATCATTATTTGGCAAAGTCTAGAAATGTAGTTCTGCAAAATGACAAAGAGTGGCTTTACTGAGTTCAGGTAATAAATGCAAACTGTCATTTTAAAAAGGACCGGAGTTCAAAACTGCCTCATCTGTCATGATGTGAGCAACTGGAGTTTGTTTTTTCCAGTTTGATGATAGAACTGTTCTGTCAGTGATGAAATCCCACCTATCAGTCAGCCTACTGAGTGAGCTGCTCCTCTGCTGTGTGTGTGTGCATGTAATCCTGTCTGATGGAATTAAACACCTCACATCTCACACTCAGTGCCAGAGCAGTGAACAGACTGATCACAAGCAAATATCACTCACACACACACACACACACACACACACACACACACAATGTCTGTGCACTGATGAGAAGTGGAGGCATGAATTCTAGTGTCCCCACTACAACAGCGCTGTGAAAATACCAAAGTGGATAAGGAAAATTGGGGAAAAGTTGACAATTAAGCTTACTTTGACATAACGTAACAAATAACATTTCACATAACAAAGCGAGTTACTGAAACTCCAATTGTTGGAATCAAAGACACATTAGAATAATTCACAGATCCTTTAGTTCTTCTGGTTTTAAATATTTCTTTCTTTTTTTTTTTAAGTCAAAAACAATCTTAGAACTTAAAAGTGAAATAGCTCTTCTTGAGCCATAGTTACTCTTCTGTAAACAGTTTAATGTTTCTCTCCGTGAGGGAGAGTAAACAATCAAACGTCCAATTTCTCATCTTTGGAGCTACTGAAGTACTGTAGCTAACTGTCTTGCAAACTGAACTAGAGTAAGATTATTCCCAAATCTTAACATCTATCATAGCATGACATCAAAGCCATTAAGCCCAGAACTGCAAATAGACTTTCCCTTTCTACAGTTTTTTTTTTCTCTGACATAGCATAAGCTTTTGTAGTTGAAGTTTGCAGTTGTAAGATTGAGAATAAGTTTTAAAATGTGCACCTCTGCTGCTGATCACATTCAGGAAAGGTTGAAATGAAGCTGTCTGCACTGCCGGGGACAGAAAAGGTCACGATAACTCTGCAGTGGCAGATGGGCTCACAGGTAGGTCAGAGTTCAGCTTTGTTCAACTTTGACTGTGCAGATATGCTCTGTGGGTCAAAAGATACTGTCCTGGCACCAGACGAAAGTTAACTTGCCAGGGATTTGGTTTTAATGGGTGAGCTCTTTTTTTTTTTTGAGACTTTTTAATGCGACAACAACATCATATTTATTAGTTCAATATTATGTAGTTTTATATGATTAAACACTACCATGAAATAATAGGCACATTTATTGTATGTTCTAATGATGACACTTCAAATTGCGTTCAGTCAGTATGAATTAACTGTGACAGTAGCAGCCTATTATTCGCAATAATGGCAAAGCGTGCTTTAGTCTCACCCCACTATAAAACTTTACAATTCATACACAAACGAAGTTAGTGCAAAACCAGTCACTAAAACAGCGACATTGTGACAGCTGCATCAGCACCATGCACTACACATCAAACAAGCAAGATTACGAGAGCTCAGGGGACATTTTATCCTACTCCCTCACATAACTATTACTCAATACTGGCAAATATACACTGAAAAAGACCAAAGACCAAATATTTTATATTATTATATGATTATATGACTATTGTAATGCGTTATGCAATGTTATGTGGGCAGGTTTTGTGGTGAGTGAGTGAATAGCTAAGAAACTGAAACCTCATTCAGGAGCAGAATTTGTGAAAATTCCAAAATGTCATGTGGGCTCAAAGAACAGAGCATGGATTGCTGATATGCTGAAAATACAGAAAAAAGAAATAAATTTTTCTCTCTGGCCTGTCATGACACAACAGACATAAATACTGTCCAACTAGCCATATTTGTTTGTAGGATTAGTGCAGACTTTAAAACACAATACAATTGCATGACACTACCAAAGGTGAGGATTTGTTTGAGCATGTTATTATTAGGAAATCAGAAGTACCATTTGAAAAGTTAAGTGGCCTTGCCACAGTTGCAGCCTGAGCCATGGTTAGCCTGCAAAAAAAATTAATTTCATTGGTCATAAAAGAAATACAAAATCTCAGTCTTGATCAAAAAATATTTTGTTGTATGCTACCTATCAAGAGAGTCTGTGTGCAGATTCCCTGAAGATCAACAATGTCATGACAACTGTCATTTCCACCATAAATTTAATCAAATACAGACAGCTAAACAGCCACCAGTTCGAGAAACTACTGAGTTTGCTTGAGTAAGAATACACAGATCTGTTTTACAAATGTGAGGTGCAATGGCTGTGAGTGAAGCCAGCTGATGTGCCTGACAACCTACATCATAAAATCACTGAGTGACAAGCTCAAAGCTAAGTACAATAACCTCCCTCTGCTGGACTACAAACTGTATGTACCTCCTGAGGATTTCCCCATTCTGAGGAGACATTCTTTATGAAGCTTTCAACCACATTTTATGGTCTTCATAAGTGGACGTAGTTTGCTCAGGTCTGAGGAAAGCTAGTAGGTGGACTTTGAGATGTTTTTTTTTTCTTTTCTCAAACGATTGGACCTTTTCTGAAGCATAACAGGGCGAAAATTCTACCTGTACGCAAGAAAGACCTTCAAATCTAAACATAAAAGTGGATCACAATACATTATATGCAGCACATTACTGCTTTCCAAAGGAGAAACCTATTAAGTTTAAATGATCCAATAGCCTTTTGTAGGCCAATTTCAAAGGCCATCTCAAAGTACTTTGTTTATTCAAGATTCAACTGTGATGGTAACATTTGTGACCCTCCATGAGAAAACCAGCAACAAGTCGGCCCAGCGCAGGTCGAGTAAACAACGAAAAATCTTTTTTTTAATTTGCTTTTTTTTTTTTTTTTACAAATTAGTGATTTTCGTTTTTTGCAGAATATGTAAGTAGAAATCATGAAGAAGCCACTCCATGTTTCAAATAACAGTATTGGGGGCCTTTAAACCGTAAACTTTGTATTTGAATTTGGGTTGTTTTAGCGGAAATTCACGTTCCTAGTTGGGGGTGTGGCGATTCAACAGTAAATTAGCATACTGGCTTTCTTTGGCTGTTCACACGCTTCTGTTCTTTTTTCGGCCAATCAGCTGCACGTTAAAAGGGAACCACATGGCTACTTATGCAGCTTCTGGTTATGCAAATACCGGTGTCTACATGTTTGTTGGTGTGTTCCAGTGATTTTTATATAGCCATGGGACTCTTTTTGACATCGACAACACAGCAATCTGCAAATTAAACCTGGCACACGCCAGCGGCCCGTTTCAACACCAACCCCCACTACTGCAGCGCACCCGCAGAGGAAGCGCCGCAGGCGGTGCGAGAGGAGGCGGAAGTGAGGAAAGCGCGGGGGTATCTGGGCCAGGCTAGCGGCAAATCCTCACAAGCCAGCTATACCATCTATCGTACTCGTCAATGTACGCTCCTTAGACAACAAACTGGACTATAAACACCTTCTGAGATCGACCCAGCAGACCGTGAGAGAGTGCTGTGTTTTCGTTTTTACAGAAACATGGCTCAATAACAGCATAGCGGACTCTGCCATCCAGCTGGACCGGCTAACATGTTACCGAGCAGACAGAGCCCTCATTGAGGGAGGTAAGACCCGCGGCGCTGTGCTGATTTGTAGACACTGCTCACCCTTCGTGGAGTTTATGATCATCAAGTGCCGGCCTCTGGTAATGTCCTGTACATATGGCAGCATTGACAATAAAGTTGACTTGACTTGACTTGATTTGAGAATCCCTCGGCCTCGCAGCAGAGGAGCTGGAGCATAAGATATCAATGTTCTGATCAGCCACAGGAGCTCATTCAGCAGCAGACTGATCCATCCCACTGCACCACAGAGTGACAGAATTTATTTTATTTAATATTAGAAATAAGTATCTACATTTGTGCCTTCTAACTCTTAAATATATTACCTTTCTTGTTTTTCATTTTTATCAAGGGGCTTTTTGTAGCAAAAGAATTTCCATTTCCATTTGATAACCATTGTTCAAACTACTACAATAGTTATCTTCCTCAAATATGGTCAGATTTCCATGTGTTAGACATCGTTGGAAAACTTAGAAACTACAATTTCAGAATCTGTAAATAACTCAAAATGCCCCCCAGGAGACTTGTTGCTGGTTTTCTTGTGGCTGGTCACATTTTTTTTTTTTTATGCAAGGGAGAAATGATACTTCAAGCTACTTTTCTCGAGTCTACAATCTGGCATGACAAAAACAATTACTGAACAACAGACTCGATTCATTTGCATAAAGTTCAATTAGATCACAAACTATGAACAAGGGGGCCAAATATTTTAGGAAGGGCTACTTTGGCTTCATCTGAATACCATTGGGCTCACCTCTATTTTCTATCTTCATTTAGCTCCTTGCATTTTTTTTCCTCCTCAGCTATATACATATATAAATGGCTCACACCTGAATGGCTATCAGCTGCCATATCTCAATCTTTCTGTCTGTGGTGCATGGAGCATGAAGAGGGGAAAATGACATCTCATTCCTGATTGAGTCAGATTGACAGGAGGGCTATATTTCACTCTAGCTACCCTCCACACGCACTCACACACTCATGCACACATACATGCACACACCCCAACCCTTCTCCCTCTTGAGACTCACTGTTAAAGGAGAGATAAAAATGAGGAGATGATGAATTTACTGGAGGAGTGCTTTGTCCCCTATTCTGTTCCCATCACCGTTGGTTGAACACGGGACAGAATGATAGATGTCCAACCCCTCCTCAACCCTCCACCCCGAACCCACAATCCTGCCTGTGCTTAATGGTGCATTCCAATAAACCTACATTCAATCTACACATTACTGGTGCAGCTCCCACTTATTGACCAGGCTGGTTATTACTTTCTAATGGAGTCAGTGCCAATCTGAAAGTTAAATATGAGATGGAATCAATAATCACAGGATAAATGACTTGGAGAGTAAATTATATACTTAACCTCGTCCATTCATCCCTTCAACACTAACAGAAAAGACGAGAACAAAAGAACAGATTTGAGATATAAATGTGATTCCAGTGAGCAGCATTACAGCATTACAACGAGCTGGTTTTATTTTTCCCAACAGACTCTCAGATTACTAGGGCTTATCTCTGTGTTATGACAGTGTAAGATGAGGGTAATTCTTCTTCCAAATATGTAATCAAACTCTGCTTTATCGGAGTGCTGTCCAAGCAAATGTAAATAGCCATTAGTATCAGTCAGGCAATAGAGGGGTCAATAAAGGCCAATCTAAAGGCAGCAGCAGAGAGATAGACACATTCATAATAGCTCAAGTCTGCTCACTAATACACACATTTACACTGATGAAATCATCCCAAGCTCTCTTTTACAGTTGACAACATATTTTCATTTGGTCAGTGTAAGAAATTAATACATAACAAATTGTTTACTTTCGAGGGAATAGCAATCCCACTAGTTATTTCTTTCTCTCTCTCTCTTTTTATTAATGCTTTAATGCTTTTAATTAGGTAAACTACCAGGCCAAATTCTGGCATCATTTAGGAAAACCAAATTAAATCTTTGTATAGTTAACCACAACTGAATTTAAGACAAATTTAAAAACCAAGAAAAGAAACAGAACATAAACAAACATCTTATTTCCGACCCAATTAAGTAAATGAAAGATTTAGAATTACATACATTGTTTAAAAATTAAACTCTAACCTACTGGCACATTGTACTGACCCTTTGCTTATGTAAGACATGTCATGTGCATGTGGATATGTTATCTGTGTTCGAACATCATCATAAGTGATAATGGGCTTTTGCATTTACAACTGAAATGAATAATTGCTTCCATTTTTTATGGTGCTTTTATCCAAAGTGCTCACAATTTGCCTCATTATTCCATTCCACACGCACTACAAGTTACCACGTGAGGTGTATGAATGTGTATATGTGTGGGAGAAACCGGCAAGTATGTAAAACACATCTTCCTTTTGACTGGTTAGAGCATGATTGATGAACACATCAGGCTGCTGTCTCACATTCTTGTGCCTGGGCTCAAATGCACACACACACACACACACACACACACACACACACACACACACACACACACACAGCTCACACTAATTGAGCAGCCTTTGTGAATTAGTGGATGTGAACAGAATTTGTGTGTTTTTGTGTTTGTATGTATGTTAACAGGTGTAGACCACAACAACTACATGTGCTTAACAAGATGAAAACACTCTCTCATGGTAAATCCATGATGCAGGGGATTCAATTACTGCAGCCCAGCAATACAACACATAAATATAAATATAAATATAAATATAAATATAAATATAAATATAAATATAAATATGCACATAGTTACACACATATTCTTCAATCTTGTGATCAAAACAGCAATGAGTCAGAGAGAAAAAGAGTTGAACTTCAGGGGCAGAGAAAGCCTTTAGCATCAGAGCAAGTGGAGACGATAAACAACAAGCCAACAAACACAGCTGAAGGGGCAGTATTGTAAATCCCTCTTCTCCTGATCTCTGACCCATGACCTTCGCCTGCACTGAGCCAATCTGGGGTCAACTGAAATAAAAAGCAAATGTCTGAAGGCGGTGGGCTGGCCAACTGAAGCAACACATGAAAGAAAGAAAGGAAGGAAGATAAATGTTGATTGCCTGGATACAGAGTCAGAAGGCTCTTTCACATCTCCAGCTGGATTTCAGAGGTGACAAACATGTCCAAGCAGGTCACTGCATTAGTACAGAAAGTCATTAGGGTCAAAACTAAATTGCAAAGTTATCTTGAGGAGACAGATTAGGATTTAATAGCAGCAGCAAAATTCTGGTAGTTGTTACCGTTGCTATCATTGTTATTGTTTTTTTTTTTAATTTTTGCTTCTGCAATTATTAGAAATAGTTGTATATTCCTGTGGTATGCAGTCAAAGGTGAAGAAAATAGAATCCCAATCCCCGGCCAGATGCAACTGGACTTTTATTTCATTCACCTATTTAAAAGAAGGCTCCAAAATCTGCGTGTGCACCAGTAACAGTAACAGCATAATCAGCATCTCAAGATTCTTCTCAAGATTCAAAAGTTATACAGAGAAGTAGGAAGCAGCAAAACACTGATGCAATATTATATAACCGGCAAATAACATCTACTATTGTAGCCATGCCAAATGAAGCAAATAGCTTTGAAGTTACTAAAATTAGGATGACAAAAAAAATCTAAGTATGAAGTCAGTATTCTGCCTCACAATGACAAAAAAGACAATTGAAATGCTAAAAAAAGACTCAACTGATATCTGAATGTATTACTTCTAACCTAAACAGCAGATGGTTTACACAGAACCATCTGGGAAATCATCCTTGGAAACTGTTTGGAAAAGGGCAGGCACTTCCACAAAATGCTTGGCAGGTGATTGAATGAACCTATGTATCACTGTCTATCAGGGGCTATCTTAAGCCAATCAGATCAACGAGCCATATGTTGTAGTAGGACTCTTGCTGAGAGCAGTTGGGAGAAAAGCGAAAAATATCTTTTCCATGGACAAAAAGACTTCAGTGCCATTCTTTGCTCTTCTTTCAATGAGGAAATAGTCTCCAGTTCTGTTATAACTGATGCTATGCTAAACTCCCCCATAGCTGCCAGTAATACCTCATACGACTGTCATCGCCCCGACCACAGTGGTTTATCCTGAAGCACATGACTTGAACCCTGGCAAGATGGATCTTGTGATGTCATGAAACCAGCAGAACAAGGAGAGAAGCTGGGGAATGATGTTTTGAGGTCACACTAGTCGTTCACCCAGACGAACATCTACAGTGTGGGTATATTTTTTTTGTTTGTGAAAAATGACCATGGACTGTAAAAACCCATCAGTATATAAATTAAAACATATAAGGAAAGGAAAAATCCCTTCCCTTAAATGGAAAGGAAAACTAATGGTCAGAGTGGGAATTATTTTCTATACTTGCTGATATGCACACAATTCAGTCTCAGAGAATAATGAGGTTCCATTCCCAGCACTACCTTTTATCTCTTTCCCCCTTTCTCCTGCACACACACGCACGCACACACGCACGCGCGCGCGCACGCACGCACGCACGCACGCACACACACACACACACACACACACACACACACACACACACACACACACACACACACACAGGCTCCATTCATTAGATCTGTCTACCTGTGGTTCACAGCAGTATGTGATGCCAGACGTTCTCTGTGGGTTTGGATCTATTTGTAGCTTGGTGGAGGTGTAGGTGGTCTCCACAGGCTAATTACTCCATTTAGTGTTAAGGTGAGCTGCACTTCAGGTAAAGCCAAGGAGGAACCATTATCTTGACAAAGGAAGGGCTGTGCCAGCTACAATGAGACCAAGTTAAAAAACAATAACGGCTTTTAAAAATGTCATTGCGACATTCAAGACAGACATCTTTGTGAGATTATCAAGCAAATATACCCACAAAGAATTGTTGGGTTATTTTTTCAACCCAACAGCTGAGTTGAGATTGTTGGTTAGTTTAATTGGGTTGTTTTCATTAAATTGGGTAATCTAAGAACCCAATTTGCTGGGTTATTGTCATTGACAGTTGACTTATTAGCTGTTGGGTTGTAATTTCCATTATACTCTGTTGGGTCATTTCGGACTACCCAACATGTTGGGTTGACGTTTGCGCATGCGCGACCAACAGTAACGTTACCCCCAGGTTACCCCCACTCAATCGATCTCAACAGTTGCTCGTGGTGCCCGGACTCTAGAAGAGAGGAAGAAGCAGCCTCTGGGTGCAGTATCACCATCTAGCAACGTCACTGCAGTCGGCTGTAAAAAGGTAGGAATTAACCCTTACTTACGTTCAAATTCTGCACCTTTGCAATA
This sequence comes from Chaetodon trifascialis, assembly GCF_039877785.1. Taxonomy (NCBI): domain Eukaryota; kingdom Metazoa; phylum Chordata; class Actinopteri; order Chaetodontiformes; family Chaetodontidae; genus Chaetodon; species Chaetodon trifascialis. The sequence continues at coordinate 31,010,032 of NC_092058.1, read as the reverse complement.
TCGAAGACGAATTCCCATTGACACGTTTTAAAAATGTATGTTGGTTATACGAATGGCTCAACGTAATATGAGCGTGTGTAGCAGTGATTGTGAGCTCTCGGTCATTGGTAGTTAACGTTAGCGATATCTTGTTGTGGGTAACGTATGTTAACAGTTATGCACACCCACATTAGGCCAACGTAAACGTATATGGTTTTAATACATGGAGGCCTTTGCGGCCAGGGCTTTAGGGAATATGAGGTTTGGATGTGAGTTAATGAGCAACGTTACTATCTATTGTTAAGTCAGCAAGCTGTTAGCTAACGTTATTAGCATGCACAAACTCCATTTCATTAAACGTAGCAAGATAGCATGTTAGCTGGGTCACTACGTAGCAGTTTCGAAGTAACTCGATTATTTTGTTTTAAAGTTAAAGTTAGAAGGACAACGTGAGGTTTTTCATCAATTTGGCTTCCATGTATAACAACGTAAGTAGGAGAGTGTTGTAAACCCGAGTGAAGGAAAAATATATTATGAATCCAATTGACCCCGGTGGGATCAATTTTGGTTTTGGCTACCCCGCTACATGCTAGCAGGCCTCAGCTAGCCAGCCAGTCCACGCTGTATTAGCCAGCTCGAGTTTGCCGAGGGGGAACCGGTAAATTTCTAATTTGCTCAAGTCGAAGTTTAAATCATAGAGAAGTTAATTGTTACAACAGTGAAAATACCTTTGATTTAACGTTACTGAAGAAAAACAGCCTAGGAAATTCCAAATATTTATTTATTTGTAAGAGAAATACAGATTGAGAGTGTTCTGTATTTCTATTGAGACTTCTATGTCAGAAAAAAAACCCCAACAATTTCTTCACAGAAAAAAAAGTCCAATATCTACTAACTAAAGACCATGAAATTGCAGGAGCATCAAGTCCTAGCTGATAACAACTCTCACTTCACTGAGAGGTCAAAAGGTGAAAAATAAAAGAATGACACTGACAGGTCCAGTGATGGGGTTTCATGTCAAGAAAATGCCAAGGTTTTTCAACGCATAATGGTTTTCAAGTTTTCGAGCATTGTTCAGGACAACATGGAAAGACAATTACCTCAGTCACTATGAGCAGAGTGGTGGGAGATAAGTGTGGCAGCATGAATGTGGTAAAACATTTGTCCACAGTGAAAAGAGCATTGTGAACCTGTTTGTCATATGAAAATGAAAGGAAATGTTTACTTGTGAACATGCAAAAAAAAATGTCCTGGACTCAAAACTGAGCAGCTTTTCACTTGCTTGAATGGATTTTGCCTTGACCCCAACATTATATTTTACACAATTTCTGCTTCCTCTCAGAATGCACAGACACCACACACATACTGTTGAAATAAGCAAAATGTACTCTCTGGAATGAAAGTATCTGTACTGTCCATTGACGACTGATTTCCATCCATCAGACAGAACTATAATCATATATAAAAGATGCTCCTATACTGTAGGTTGATTTTTTGTCCTCAATATTTAATCCATCTGATCATTCATACATGCATGCTTACAGAGGAAACAAGAACTCATGGTTGCTAATGCAGCATGGCTTTGTAGTGCAAATTTGCCAAATGTGGGCAATATTAGGCTCAATTATAGCCTACAGTTACTTGACTACCCCAAAACATTATACTTTCATTTCACACTAGGCAAAAAAAATTACGTAAAAAAAGAATCAAAAATAGACAGAAAATAGTAACAGCTGATATTCAAACAAACAGCATGAGGCAAACCAGAGAACAAACACTCCAACACAGTAGTAATTATAGTTCACAAACTTGGCTCCTGATCCACAGCTGAAAATAAACACTATAAATTACAGACCTCGGGATTAAATGGGTGTACTGGAGTTAATTGATACTCAAGATGGAGCCGCACGAGTGGCAACTTACTGCAGCTCCGACCGTCTTTCTTTGTTTTAGTATTTTTTTGTTCATTTCTCGTGTTTCTTCTGTCACTAGTCTCAGTGGATGGATATACAACTGGTGAGACAAGTGATTTGCTTTTTACTCTTTTCCAGACTATTTGAAATAACGTCGGGAGATCCCTTTAGCCACAGCTCCATTGTTTACACTTGGTTAACACTGTGCAACACAGACATACTCCCAGTGGAAACACTGGAGATCCCCAAGGAAATAAGGAGAAGGGGATGCAGAGCTGCGCGAAGTGCCGTGACAAGAAAAGACAGTACAAACCATCCATATCATCTCATGATGGGGAATGTGAGATCTCTCCGTAATAAGATGGAAGGGCTAACAGCACTTACCAGACTACAGAGGGAAACCGCGACTGTATTCTCATATGCTTCAATGAAACTTGACTAAATGACTTGCATGTTGTTTTGAATGGATTTCAATTGCTGAGAGTGGACAGGAGAGCGACAAAGAGTGGTAATCTGAGTGGATGTTTGTGAACAACAAAAGGAAGGTACCACAGATTACACCAGTGAAAATCCAGGGCCTCTGGACAGCATAGAGGTGGTGGGTGAGAGAAGGATGTTAGCCAAGCTGACCTCAATCATTGAAAACCCATTCCAAACCCTGCATGAGATGGTGGGGGCCCTAAGCCCTAATACTTGAGTTGTGTATTTTTTTCTGCCTCATTAAAATATTTTTTAACCCCCCCCCCCTTTTTTTTTGTGTAGAATGTATATGTATATATTTGTTGTTTTTTTATTGTTTTATTTTTTGGATTTTATTCCCTTCTATGTCTCCTTTTATATTCCTGGTACTATTGACGCTGTAATACCCTCATTTCCCCTACAGGGGATTAATGTTATGTTATGTTATGTTATGTTATGTTATGTTATGTTATGTTATCTTATCTTATCTTATCTTATCTTATCTTATCTCTTACAAAATAAAGATGCTTACCCTCACAACACAGTTACAACACACATGCACAATGCACATGCATACGAACACAGCACTCCTGACTGTAGCTTCTCCACGTCCTCTCAGGTTCAACAGCCTCAGCTAAGACATTTCTAGCTGCAGGAAGGAGGGCAAAACCTCACTGTGATTGGAAGTATTGATTATGGGTTCCCTTTATGGTCAATGACAAACTTACTTTGTCTCAGAGAGGAAAGTGGGTAGTGGGAAAGACAGAATTAAGGCATGGCAGAAACAAAACAGTCATCGATCTGCATTAGTCTGAAAAAAATTTGTCTCCTGTTCATCTTTAGGAATTGTTTCTCAGCTTCAGATTCACTAATCTTCAAAAGCCTGTGTGGGTTTACAAGCTCAAAAATATTTTAAAAGGCCATATGACTCAAAGCCAAACACAAACGACAACACAATTTACTTTCAATGTGAACGTCAACTCAGTCACAGTCAAACCTCAATAGGGTATGAACCATAACAAATATTCAAACAAGCTTTGTAATCAAACTTTCATGTCAGCTAAGAAAGTAATCATCGTAGCCCATTTCTGTCTAGTCAGTGATAGAAATACATAAATGCATGAAAATATTTTTTGATCTAAAGCAAAGGCTTCTATTTATTGCCAAATATTATGCAAATGGAAGCAAATGGTCATTAAAAACAGCACAGAGACTATACTCACTGCTGTGCCACATTGTGCCAATGGAACTTTCAAGTCTAATCAAAGACAAAAAGCCAAGTTACTATCAGTGATTTCAAAGGCTCCTTCTGAAACATAATATAATCTTATATCTATCCCAATTATGGGACTCTTTTCTTGCATAATAAAAACAACTGAGCCTGCTTCAAAGAAAAATTGAAATTGTATAGGCTGTTAGTTGGAGTGTGTAACACAGAGGACTATCAGCACACCAATACACACACACACACACACACACACACACACACACACACACACACACACACACAGGCAGGGTCAGTGTACAACCACTGTATTATTTCTCGACTTTAGAGCCTTGCTCAGTGGCATTTTGGGATGATTACGGTGACTGATGCTCCTGAATGTCATGTGGACAACAACTCTAATAAATACTTTTAAAATAAAAAGCATAAATCCTACATTTACTCAGCCTGTTCCTGAAGCTAGATGGAGACTGAAGTAGACTTAGACTTAGTATCATTTGAATTTTTTTTTTTATTACCTTACTTTGAGAGACAAAAAAAAAGCAAAGCTGTCAAATGTCAAAAGTGCAAGAACAGGAATAAGTCAAAGAACTAGTGTATGAACAAAATTGTCTCAAATCAGAATAATGTTGATTTAACTCAGGAAGTATATCAACAAAGAATAAGTAAACATGACTTTGAATCCAACCAGATGACTTTCACCACTTGACAGTTTTCTGTACAATATGCTCAATACATTTTAATCGCTGCAAAAAATTATAGAGGTCTAATACCCAGCCCTAAACATCATAAGATTTGTGTGAGCTATTCCTAGTCAATTGTGGCAAGCTGTGGTAAAAAAAAAAAAAAAAAAAAAGTTATACAAAGGGAAACATAACAAAAGGTTTGAGAGTGACTGAGCAAGTCAATCTAGATAGAAGTTACGGTAGCAACCGATGGGATTTCAGCTCGAATGGGAAGAAACAGAAAATAAACTACATGAGATTCACATCCCCATTTTCCTTCAAATTTGTTGTATTTGTTCACCCCAAATGACTCCCATAGTTCTCATCTCTGCCAACTCCCTCTGCTAGCCTGAGGAGACTGGCTGAAGACCGCCATGTGTGTCCTCAAAAACACATGGAGTCACCAGCTGCTTCTCTTTCGCTGACAGTCTGTACAACTTGGTTAGTTAGAGTTTTAGGACAGAAGGGCAACTGACACATGAAAACTGGCTGAAGTGTCCTCAGTGGTGGGCGGTGAGTGTTTGGCATCTGAATTCTCCAGAAGACTTCCAATGACGCCATTCAAAGAGAAGTATGTTCCTAGCTTCTGCATGCTGTTTTTTGAACAAAACAAGTGGTTTTACAGATGTCTGTTTTGGGGTGGCTGTGGCTCAAGCGATTCGGTCAGTGGTTCGATCCCTGGCCTTGGCAGTCCACATGCCGAAGTATCCTTGGGCAAGATACTGAACCCCAAAACTGACCCTGATGCTGTGCCATCAGTCATATGTACGTCGCTTTGGATAAAAGTGTCTGCAAAGGACTAATCGTAATTGTAAGTGCTACTGTCCTTCGAGGCTTCTTCCATTTCACCAAATTTGGATTTTACATGTCCAGTGAGAATACAGAGAGCAGTAAACCAAAACTCGAGGTTTGAAGCCAACCCCACAGACACCTGTGTGTTACATCACTAATACAATAACCATGGTTTTCAATATAAGCTTATAGTCTGGCTATGTAAATTTTCATTTTGAACAGACACGTCACTTTAGACTTGATGGCCTCGATGACAGAGCTAGAAGGAGAAACATGCAAGGGAGCAACACCTTGCCACTGGCACTCTGCTGCATGTTGTAACTCTCCCTCCACTCATCCTTAAAGAGAGGCAAATACAGGGAGGGAGAAAGAGTGATAAACTATGTCTGTGAGGCAGTCTTGTCTTGGACTTTAAATGATTGTGAATGATGAATTCACAATGAATGAAAATGGCAGAAAGACTGTATAGATTACACACATAAGGCTCTCTACATCCTGGTCATTTAAACAGAATTTTGATTTAAGCATTATATAGATAGTGATTACTGGTGTGCATCAAATTTGTAGATACTGCACTTTACGGTAGCTTTCCTATTGCTTCTGATATGCATTTCAATCATTTGGTTGCTTTGATATATCCTTGAGTTTTGTGATATGTTGTATTTGTGGGGTTTCTTGAAAATTCCCGTTTTCTGGCATTAAAAAGCACAAGTACGTTTTATTCCATGTCATTAAAATGTTGACATTTCCTTTGTATCCTTATTTTATGTATAATTTTGCTTCAAATTTTCTCTGAGATTTTCATTTAATCAAGTCTTTGAGGATTGTACAGCACCTTCTTTAAGGACAGGATCCTGACTGAGTCATGTGTTGTGCATCAAGCAATATTCAATATTTTACAATTGATGGCATACAGTACCAGAACACCAGTGGAGTTAATTCTATCATCTGACATGGTTCTTTGTCAGCTTGTCAGCTTTTGAAATTTCCAAGTTTTCCACAAGACAGTGCCTCTAACAGCTGATGAAGTGGTAGTATTTAATAAGTGACCATTGTGCAATGGCACAATACATATATATACAATACAATACAATACAATACAATACAGCAAGATGCAAAGAATACACTGGTTGCTTATTTTAAGTTACAATAACCTCTGTAACAGCCACAATATGTTTTTCATTTATCACCCAAGTCACAGAGTGTATCCTTTGTATTACATATATACTTTTATTGAAGGGTTATTGTTGTACTTAATGAAATGTTTCCCTCCTCCCTCAAGACAGCCATTGTAACACCCATCTTTAAATCTGGTGACCGGCATGAAATTGCAACTACAGACCTATTAGCATTCTGCCAGTCATATCCAAAGTGACTGAGAAAGATGTTGCTGATCAGTTATCCACACACCTGAATAACACGAGTCGGTTACACCCCATGCAATTTGGCTTTAGAGCAAACCACTCTACGGAGACCGCCTGTTGTCTCTTCTTAGAGAAAATGAAAAGGCTAATCTTGTTAAGAGGAGTGGTGGGGGCTGTCTTTCTAGACCTCCGTAGGGCCTTTGACACTGTGAACCACTCTGTGCTACTGTCAAAATTATCCCACTTCGGTTTTTCATCCAGCGTTCTCTCTTGGTTGGAGTCATACCTCAACAATCGAACACAGTGTGTAAGGATCAGGGACAAGGTGTCCCCCCAGAGAGCATGTACCATGAGGGTACCGCAAGGATCAGTTCTAGGCCCTCTACTTTTTAGTCTATACATCAATGATCTTCCCTCTGTCTGCGACGACATGGAGACATTGATGTATGCGGAAGACACGGTCATTTTCACGCATGGAAAAGACGCAGACATAGTGGCAGCCAAACTGTCAGCAGCTATGGGTAAAATTGCAGTGTGGCTCAGTGACTCATGCCTGACGCTGAATACGGAAAAACCTTGTACTTCTCTAACAAACGAAACCTCAGTGATGATTGATGTCGATGTGGAGGAGCAGCGACTCTACTCTGAGCTCCTCCTGGGTGACAGAGCTCCTCACCCTATTTCTAAGGGAGTGCCCTGCTACCCTGCGGAGGAAACTTATTTCAGCCACTTGTATCCGGGACCTCGTTCCTTCGGTCATGACCCAAAGTTCATGACCATAGATGAGGGTAGGAACGTAGATTGACCGGTAAATCGAAAGCTTTACTGCCGGCAATGCAGACCAAGCTCCTGCTCCGGTTGTACAGGGACTGTACAGCCCTCAGCAGAGGGCCTCCAACCCCATACTCCCGGAGCACCTCCCACAGAATGACGCGAGGGACACAGTCGAATGCCTTTTCCAAGTCCACCAAACACATTTGGACTGGCAAGCACCCTGTGGAGGGTATAGAGCTGGTCAAGTGTTCCACGGCCAGGACGAAAACCGCATTGTTCCTCCTGAATCCAAGGTTCGACTATCGGCCTGATTCTCCTCTCCAGTACCCTGGAATAGACTTTCCCGGGGAGGCTGAGGAGTGTGATCCCCAATAGTTGGAACACACCCTCCGGTCCCCCTTTTTAAAAAGAGGGACTACCACCAGTCTGCCAGTCCAGAGGCACTGTCCCCGACTGCCACGCGATGTTGCAGAGGCATGTCAACCAAGACAGCCCTACAACATCCAGAGACTTGAGGTACTCAGGGTGGATCTCATCCACCCCCGGTGCTTTGCCACTGAGGAGCTTGCAAACTACCTCAGTGACTTCAGCCCAGGTGATGGATGAATCGACCTCCAAGTCTCCAGTCTCTGCTTCCTCTACAGAAGACATGACAGTGGGATTGAGGAGATCCTTGAAGTATTCCTTCCACCGCCCGACAATATCTCCAGTCGAGGTCAACAGTTCCCCACCTCCACTGTAAACAGTGTTGACAGAAAGCTGCTTCCCCTTCCTGAGGCGCCAAACGGTTTGGCCGACCGGTAATCCTCCTTCATGGCCTCCCTGAACTCCTCCCAGACTTGAGTTTTTGCTTCTACAACCGCCTGAGCTGCTGCACACCTGGCCTGCCGGTACCTGTCAGCTGCCCATGAGCCAACCAGGCCCAATAGGACTCCTTCTTCAGCCTGACGGAATCCCTTACTTCGGTGTCCACCACCGGGTTTGGGGGTTGCCGTCACGACAGGTACTGGCGACTTTACAGCCACAGCTACTGACGGCTGCATAAACAATACATGTGGAGAACATGGTCCATTCGGACTCGATGTCTCCAACCTCCCTCAGAATCTGGTCGAAGCTCTCCCGGAGGTGGGAGTTGAAGACCACCCTGACAGTGGGTTCCGCAAGACGTTCCCAACAGACCCTCACGGTACATCTGCGAGCCCCAAGCCCAGGCCTGGCTCCAGTGTGGGGCCCCGGTGACGTCATCCCGGGCGACGTACGCTTCCTTGATTTCTTCTTCTTCATTGGGGGTTTTTGAACCACTCTAAGTCTGACCCGTCACCTAGAATCTGTTTGCCTTGGGAGACCCTATAACAACATAGCCTCTAGGGTCATTCGGATACTCAAACTCCTCCACCACGATAAGGTGTTGGTTCAAGGAGGAGTGTACCTAACCTAACCTTACCTAACCCGTAACCCTATCCTCAGTCTCCACCCTAAAATTTAATGATTTACATTAAGGGGACCTGCATTTTGTGGGGAGGTGAGTCCCCACAATGTGACTGTGTAAACAGATTTTTGTCCCCACACTGTGATAAATACCAGGTCTCTCACACTCACACACACACACACACACACACACACACACACACACACTGACCGGACACCCAAGGCAAGCTTTGATCGGCCTGTGATTTATTATGTCAGAAGGAGGACAGTCTTTTTTTCTGTGTCTATCATCATAGTGTTTGCTTATGTTTGTGCAACTATATACAGCTCCATGGAAACTGTATTTTTCACACTTTTATGGCAGACATAACTCTTACAGAGTATCACAGAACATAGTCCATGAACTTATGATCATCACCTCCTTCAAGCACGACAAGACATCTGCTAGAATGCACAGAACATCCCTATGGATTGATGCTAGTATCTGATTCTAGTATACTAGAATCATTAACTTCAAATATCAGGATGAGATACTCAGTGTTCTGTAGAATTCTGAGTTTCCGGGCTATTTTCCTATCATCTCCCCCTTTTGTTTTTTATCTTGTGCTGTGCATTATGGTCACAGTTTTTGGAGCGTGCGTAGGGATTGAGCTCTCTGTGTGTGCATGCATGGGGCACTGTTTGTTCATTGTAAGCTGTGCAAATCCAAACAAGCTCCCAAGTCCTGAAGGGCATGTAAGCTCTGAGCTAAGCTGGTCAGTAGATGAAAATTGTAGTGAAATTGTATATACTGTACAATCAATTTCTAATATATAAATTGAGACCTCTGTTTTTGACTGCCAGCGTGTCTGCAGTCTCCCATTGGGTGCTGGAGGAAGAAAAGAACTAACTGAATGATATGGATAGCAAAACATGGGAAAGCAGTTCCTTGAATGGCTTGTGAGTGCCGCATAGCATCACTGCCAACATGATTTCATCTATTTTAGGTTGCATTTATGCTACAATTATTGCTTTTATTGATTGATATGTGTGTTTAAGTTTTTGATTAAGTGATTAATCATTTAGTCTAAAGCAGGGGTGTCAAACGCAAATACACAGTGGGCCGGAGGGCTGGACTGGTTTAATGTCACCACAGTGTATAAGTTATTGCCTATAAAACAACATTAATCATTAAATAAATGAAAAATCAGTTGCATTCATTTCTTATGGCTTTATCTGCAGCTTTCCATAGTTATTTCAAATGAAAACATGCACAGAGTGCAAAACGTCAACATTAAACTTGAGTGTGCTGCTCTCGAGATTGGGATGAGGGATGACGAGATTCACCGATTCATATCGGTGATCCGATACAAACCTTTGCAATGCGACTGCACTGGTAGATTCAAGGTACATCGGATAGAATTTACGGGTGAATTTACGGTGCATCTCTTCTCACCTGTCTGCATTGGTAAAGTCCATGATTAAATCGATTATTTCATGTTCTAGTTCTATTCCCTGCATAGCCGTGTTTTCCGAGGCAACCTGAATGCACCATCGCTCCTCCTTCAGTGACGCAAGCGTTGTGCACAACACTAAGGAAAATGAGAACAACGTTAGCAGCGAGGATATATTCAGTGCACCGAGAAAGACACACAGATCAAACGTGTGGCAATATTTCAGGTTTTTCAAGTGAGAAGGTAAACTGGACAAAACACACGCAATCTGCAAACAATGCCGAGCAGCTATCAATTACGTCAGTAGCACAACGAACTATGCACGTTGTTAATACTGTGCTTTCTGAAACTGTTAAACTGTGAAGTTTTATACATTTTGGAAAATTGTAGAGACAGAGAACATAATTCGGAGTAAGGATTGCTTACTGTAAATAAAATTTAATGCTCTGTCTATACATACTGAATTATGTCTTTTTAAAAAATAAGATTTATTGGTTTGCTCAGTAAAAAACAAACCAAATATTACATGCATCTCTCAAATTGATACAGAGAGTAAAGCAGAATTGTGCAAGAAATCTGATATGGGCACACTCTTGTACCACAACTAACTGTATCGAACTGGATCACATCATATCAAAACGAATCTCTTTGTAAGCAAGTCATATCATTATCAAATCATTTTTGAATCGCATCATATCGTGAACAGGAGCGAATCGCATCGCATCGCATCGACAGAGGCTTCAGTGTATCATTAATGTATCGTATCGGTGGCTGCGTATCGAATCGGCCTCAGTGGTGGAGATATATATCCCTAATATGCACTAGTCTAAGCCAGATACTTGAACCTGGAACTAACATAACATATAAGACCGTTTTTATATATTAACAACAACATGAAACATTAAATACAAGAAAAATCAGTTGCATTCATTTCTTCTGGCTCTTCATGCAGCTTTTCCAGAGTAATCTACATGTCATGGTGTTTCATTTCATAGTGTCTTCTTACATAATATTTTTTCATTACAGCCACACTGTCTCTGCACAGAAGACAAACAGCTTTGTCCATCGAACACATACTCTGCCTCCCACCTGCCTTGAAAACCCCGGTTTTCAAAGTCCACCTTCTGTTTAGCCATTTTTCAGGGAGAGGGTAGCTTAAAGTTGACCACATGTAACAAGCTCCATCAGGCTGCTGATGAACGAGTGGGGCAGAGACTCACACTCACAGGCCTTTGATTGACGTGCCAACGCACTAGCAGTGCATTGTAGTACTAGTGGTGCATGCAATATACCGGGGGCCAAAGATAATTCCACCATGGGCCTTGAGTTTGACATATGTGGTCTAAAGTGGAAAAAAAAACTAAATAAATAAAATAAAAAATAAAATAAAAACATCTGCCCATCACCATCCCCATCAAAAAATCCTAGAGTCCAGGCTGGCATCATGACCAGATTAGTCTGTTAAATGGCAGGTAGATAAAAAGATAAAAGATTCCATATTTGGTTAAATATCGTTTCACTGGCTTTCAATGTGAAAACAGTCTGTCTAGGTCAAGAATCCATTTCATTGAGCCACATTTTCACTGTAGGGGCCCAGACTCAATCCACTGAAGCAACATACATTTTCTTGCAAGTAACAAAAGTTTCCCCAGAAGTTTAAACTTAGTTTTATTTAGGTATAATGTATCCTTATTAAGACTGACAAGAAAAAGGATGGATGAGCAGTTATATTCCAAAGCTATTAAGTTTACAACATGAAACTGAGAAAAATTAGAAAGTTTCAGTGAGCTGCTGTCATTTCTGTTTGATAAATTTCCTTAGAAATTAATCAGTTTATCATAATTTTTCTTGATTTATTTTCTTTCAGTCAACTGTTGTTTTCAGTATTTCTATATTATTATTATTATTATTATTATTATTATTAAATAGTTGAGAAAATACAAGGATTAAATGAAAATTTGACACATTATTAAACAAAATTAAACTAAATTCTGACATATGACTTTAAGGGCTTTTGCTGAGCAATCAGTTACATTTACCCAGCACTGCAACTTTTAATGCCACTTGATTTCCATAATGGCCCCACAGCTCCCAGGTATTGATTACAGCTTCTAGCAAATAAAACTTCCACCACCAGCAGCACCAAAACTCAACTTCACTAGATTGAGCCAACTCACAGAGATTATGCATATGAAACATAAGAAAGAGCTTGGAATGAGGAAGACAGACAGTGAGAGACAAATTAGACGATGGAAAAGAGAGGAAGAGAAGCAGCTGCCTGGCTGAGAGTAATGAAGGAGAACAAGTTGACTCTGATTGGAGTGGAGTGAGGAGTGTGCAGTATGTGGGAGCAAAGCCAGTCTGTCCCTATTGATTTCACTGTGCAGTTGTACAGCCATGACACCCCCTTCTGTAACTAACTGAAGCTCTGATTTTTCAAATGTAAGTCATAGCAGCCAATAATGTAAAAAGGTAATGGGCAGATGAGGCATCTTGAGTGTCTGGAGACCATATTTATTGTGTGTAGGTCTGTTTGTGGTATAATTTTTTACCAATTTGTTGGGATACGGGTTTTACGTTATTGTACAGGTCTGTACTTAAATCCCTAAAAACTTTAAAGTCGTGTATGCAATTAGGTACTAATGATATGAAAAACAGAATATTTGGTCCACTTCCATTTGATTAATTGCAATTTTAACAATGGGGCAAACTACTGGGATAATCTAGACATGGCCTCCTGACAAATATGAATTAAGCCCAAACCCATAAAGCATTGAAAGTAGTATGTAAGTATACATGGATCATTAACTTCAACCCAGCACAAGAAGAAACTAATTAAACAAACATAATGGAAATCAGAATATATTTTTGATATATGAAAAACTTGAACAGGTTCACCAGTATGTCAGTAGTATCCATTGCTGTTTTCATTCTTTCCACCAGATTTGGGACATTGCTGCAGGAATTTGATGCCAGTCAGACAACAAGAACATTAGTGAGGTCTAACACTGGTGTTGGGCAATAAGATCTAGCTCATAGTCACGTTTCAGTTCATCCCAAGGTGTTGGGTGGTACTGATGTCACGAAAAACAGCGTCATATCGTGAAAGTAATCTAAATGAACAAGGATGACCATGTTTTGGCCATATTAACACAACGTTCAGGATGTGATGCTTGGTTTTTTGGATTGATATGCATGTTTGAATATCATTTCAATTGAAACAAGACAATAGACAATACTGTTTTCAATCCATTTTCACAATGAGCAAAAGGATTTGGTATTTCAAAAGTCTGTGAAACAGCATTTTGATTAGAGATGGGCAGCAATGTGTGAGACACAGCCATGTGCCACACCAACTGATTTCACTGATTACCTTCCAGCCAGAGAGGAGGTAAAAGTAATCAGTGAATAAGCCTCTGTGGCATTTACATGAAATGAAAATCTGCAGAGCATGAGCACCCATCACTGATTCAACGTGCCTGATGAGGGAGAAAAAGTGGTGACAATGATGTTTACTGCAATGGAATCTCATGGAACAAGAGTGGTGTGCCCAGTGCAGTGGAAGAGCAAAATGTGTTAAAGCTTGTTGCTTATACATAAAAGTATGATTGGTAATTGAAGCATATAGGCACATGTATGGACAACACATGCATGATGGCGCTGGGCTAGGTGGCAGCCTGTTACAGTAGCTCTGTCGTTTTCATTTGTTTTTGTTCATTTAGTGTGTTTTTTCTGTTTCTTTTAATTTCTATTTCTTAACTGTGTTTTTGGTAACTGTGTCGCAATGTTCATGCGCAGTTTTACAACTTTTTTGGTGGCCTTTCTGTTACTTTTTACATTCTTTGTAATGGTGGGTCGTACAGAGGGGAGTGGGGGCATTGTCTACACGCAAGAGTTGCTGGTCATGATGTGTAAACCCATACCGCTGCCCAGAGAGAAGATTGTAGTCCCAGATGAGCTGAAAAGATGACATTGGGGCTGCAGAGCTGGTAACACCTCGGCAAGTCCCTCTTGTCCAGAAGCAGCCTGTGTCCACGAGAACAGTGAGGAGGTGAACTCAGGAGGCTAATGAGTCACTGCAGGACTGCTTTGAGACAACAGACTGGAATGTGTTGTGTGAGCCACATGGGGAGGAAATCAACAGCCTGACAGAGTGTATCACAGAGTACAACAAATTCTGTGAACAGACCATACTGCCAACAAGCCCTGGATCACCAGTGAACTGAAAAGTCTGCTGGACAAGAAAAAAACAAGCTTTCAGGTCAGAGGACAAAAAAGAACAAAGGAGTGTTCAACACAAGCTGAGGGAGAAGCTGAGGCAGAACAGAGATGCCTGCAGGAGGAAGCTGGAGGCCAAACTCCAGCAGAACAGAATGAAGGATGTGTGGACCAGCAGCAGGCAGCCTTGAGAGGGCCAATGAGCGAAACCACTTTTTCAACAGGTTTAGCTCACAGCCAGAAGTGGCCCTACAGTCCTCCACTCCTTCAAACCTCCCCACTATCCATTTCGGCCTCCACAACCCCCCTCTGCTCAAGCTTTCTCCCTCCAACCCTCAACCCCCTCGGTGATCCCTCCCTTGGACTTAACTTTCACATCCCCCACCTGAGGACTTGTGCCAGTCAGCTGTCTGAGATCCTGGGACACCTCTGGAACCTGAGCCTGAGCCTGCAGATTGTCCAGGTGCTGTGGAAGACGTCCTGCGTAGTTCCTGTTCAAAAGAAGTAATCTCCATCTGGCCCCAACCTACCGACCCATTAACCTTACATCACTCATGATGAAGGTGCTAGAGAGGCTGGTCCTGGCCCACCTCTGACCGCAGGTGAAATTATCACTGGACCCTCTACAGTTCGCCTACCAACTCCATCTGGGTGTGGACGACGCCATCATACACCTGCTGCAGTGTGCTCACTTCTACCTGGATTGTTTCTTTGATTTCTCCTGTGCATTTAATACCATTCAGCCGCTGCTCCTGGGTGAGAAGCTGCAAGTGATGGGAGTCAACGCACCCACAATCTCCTGGATCACTGACTACCTGACAGACAGACACGACCAAGGAGATAGTTATTGATTTCAGAAGGAACAGGACAACCACACAACCACTGTGTATTCTGGGGGAGAATGTAGCAGTGGTTGAGGATCACAAATACCTCAGAGTGCACCTCGACAACAGACTGAACTGGAAAACTAATATACACACTGTTTACAAGAAGGGGATGAGCAGACTCTATTTCCTGAACAAGCTCAGATCATTCAACGTGTGTATCAAGATGTTGGAGATCTTTCACCAGTCTGTTGTTGCCAGTGCACTCTTCTTTGCTGCAGTGTGCTGGGGGAGCAGCATAGGAGACACCAAAAGACCAGGAAGGCCGGCTCCATTCTTGGCTGCAAATGGAGGTGGTGGAGAGGAGGACACTGGACAGACTGTTATCCATCATGGATAACCCTGAACATCTGCTTCACCACCTCGTGGACAGACAGCAGAGCTCCTTCTCCAGTAGACTGCTCCAGCTCTGCTGTCACAAGGACTGCTTCAGGAAATCATTCCTGCCACGAGCCATCACACTGTACAATAGCAACTTAAACAGTTAATTCACAAACCTCACTAAATCTTGTGTTTTACATATTATTTTACATATTATCTGCACTACTGCAATATTGCACATACGGTCTACAGTTTACATTTATTATCATCTGAAACTGCACAAATGTTTTGCTGTAAGTACTGTTTATACACCTAGTTATATTGTATTTTTTACTGTATTACTATAATATTATATAATATGTATTATACATTATAATGCATGTTCTGTAATTATATATTTAGTTTTACTTTTACTTTTAATTATTATTCCTGTTTATGTTTTTTATAACTTTTTGGTTACTTTTTAAAACAATTGTCTAAACACATGCTCATCCAAGATCATGAAATACTGACACCACTTTGTCAAGCTCCTTAGCATCTCATACAGAGTGTATGTGTCTCTTCTGTTCCTGGAAGAAAGCCTTTCTAACATGGTAAACATCATCAAACAGTCGCTGCTGTGAAGCACTCACAGTTTGGTTAGGTTTAGGCACCAAAACTTCTTCATTAGGTTTAGGAAAAGACAAGTGACTTTGGTTTCATAGACTGCTTCATAGTTGGTTAATTGGTTTCATTTCTCACACTGGACACGAACCCAAGCCTCGAGCATCACTACACCTGTCCCTGACCTCCACCCCTCTAAGGACTTTGCTCTTTCTACTACATCAGGTCGAGCATGTGCTATTAGCATAATGGATCGGATGAGTTATTTGAAACTCTATTCGCATACATTGGGCATGCATGTGCCAGTGTAAACAGGAAGCAGATTGTCTAATGCGGTATTACTCGACGAATTTACAATATCTTTGTATCTAGCTGCACCTTCTCTTCTCCGTCTCACTTGTTTCCCTTCTGTTTCATTGTTGTCTGTTCTCACACAAGGTTATTGTGAGCCAATTTATTGAAATAACAAGTCTGAAAATAAAATGTTAAACGAAATGAAAATTCAGTCATTTCAGACTATGCCTCACCCAAATGTTGGTTAAATTTACAAAAGCAAGGCATTTTACGAAAAAAAGAATGCATTAAAATATTAATTGAATAATTATGCATTTTTTTACATTAATCACCATTGTTGTATGACATGATATTATTCAATGACACAGATTAAGAGCAAGTTTCCATCTACATAGGGTGGCAGCCACTGAAACTAAATAAATATGCTGATAAATTTAGACCTATTATATAGACACAGAATGACAATTAGTAACTTCACACATTCACTCCAAGAGCTATAGTGGCATGTCTGAGTAGAAACTGCATTGTCAACACATTTGAATTATTTCAATTACTCCATGGTGTCCTGACATGGAAGATCCCAATTCTTGACACTGTAGATGCCTTCAAGACTTTCTAGTCCCAAATCCAACACCACCATCACACAACACCACCAGCTCCCCTTGTCCCATAATCTCAGTGATAGAAATTTTCAGTCTTGTGAGATAAGGGCCACTTCAGGGAGGACAATCTCAATTTTCTCCTCTGTAGATGCCCCCCATCTACTGCTTTTCATGTGTGTATGTATGTGCACATTTCATATCATTTACAAAAGCAAGAGCACATGTATGCATTAGCTCTAAAAGCATGTGCATCATCGTGGTGCCACATATTGCCACATACAGTGAAAGTGTGTGTGTGTGTGTGTGTGTGTGTGTGTGTGTGTGTGTGTGTGTGTGTGTGTGTGTGTGTGTGTGTGTGTGTGTGTGTGTGTGTGTGTGTGTGTGTGTGTCTTGCTTTTTCGTCAATGCTATTTGGCATTTTTTCTCTCTGTGTACTGTATTTGTTGACAGTAAGGTGGCAAGGAGGCCAGCAAAGGAATGAGAGATCTTGTTACTTAATTGAGAGTCTGTACTGCAAATATGCCAACCTCACCGAAAGGTATAAATTGGAAATCACTTGAGTCTTTTTAAAATCAGAGGGAACCTGAAGAGCAGATCATTAGCTGGCAAAGAGAAAAAAGGTTACAGTAGCTCATACCTTTACACATTCAGATGTGTAACTGTAAAAAAACATGTAAAAAGATGTGAGCAAATAAGGTGTAAAGGAACTGGCAGTTGGTACAGTGAGATGTTAGGCTAAAGGAGTAGTCGCCATGGAGATGATTAATGAAGCCATTAGTAGTCCTGTTGCACCATCGTCCACAGTTTGTTAATGCTTTAGATCTTCAGCTTTGAAGACATGTCCACTCTGATGAGGACACTATAATGTCTAAATGTATTATGAAAATTGTATTGAAATGTATTGCTATAAAATTCTTGACTTATTCTGTAACTGACCAATGAAAAACCTACCTGAACCCAACATGCATATTGATTTTCTGAAAGAGTGATCCAATCTGACAGGGACCTGAGGACAGTCAAATATGGTCAGAATAGACAGGAGCAAAAACAGACCTGATCCAAAACACAATCAGCCCAACAAGATCCAAGTTAAGAGAGAACAACAGCAGCATCATGCTTTTTGCCCACTGCATGCTGTGAAAGATCCAACCCACTGTGACCATTCACCAAATTTGCAACATGGAAGCAGTGATTTGCAACAAGATAATTTGATGCTGATTAATAATTTTGTACTTTACTAATGAAAAAAAAAAAGCCATACTTGTGACCCATGCATGAGCATGGATGCATCCGATAAAATTCATAAATGTGTAAGAGATTTTTAGAACCTGGCTTCTCCTCAGTGCTCAGTGAAGCATGTCTTTAGCTATATGATATGCCACTGCCTCCGTTATGTCTTTGTGCCTTTTAGATGATTTAGGCACTGAAGCAGAGTACCGGTAGTACCAGAGTACTGCATGGTGGTCTGCTGCTTGTGCGGTAGAGCTGCGGTTGGCGGACGTTGGGGAATACAGCTGCGCTCCAAAGAGTGAGCGCGGCTGGTTAAACAAGTTTGTGGTATTATCGGTCTCGGTGGGGATGACAGTCTTGCATAAGTTACAGACCACATTGGTCTGACTACGGTCCGACTTGTAAAATCCAAAAAAACTCCATATTGGCGAGCTGATGATGATGACTTTCCCTGTTTTATCGACAATTTCTTCGCTCGCTGCAGGACTCACTCTCTATTTCTCATCTCACTCCTCGCGAAGCATCAAACACAACATAACGAGATGGCGCAACCAAACTTGATACTGTTACGTGATTGGCGTGTTAGCGTGTCACTCCCACTGATCAGCGATTACTCCCTACCTTGCTCGGTTACCTGAGAGCGAGCCTTTGTTCATGCAACCAACCTTGCTGTTTCTTCCGACGAAGAAAAAAATTACCAAATGTTTTATCGAACGCATTTTATAATTGATCTTGATTACGTGTCTATTGCGAGACATATCGTTATCGTTTTAACGCCCAGCCCTAATGTGAAATGTGGTGCTGCAATCATTTTGCATGTAAGCAGTAGTTTTGAGAAATGGGGCTCTTTTCAGGATTAACATGTATAAAATAATGGAGGAATAGATGGATTTTCTATTGTGATGAGTAGAAAAAGAACTGAGCACTTAGCCTAAGCAGCAGCAGCCAGCATGACTGAACAAGTACAACTCTCATACAGAAACTAATCTGTGCTGGGCTGACATTGTGATTGACAAATGATTACAGGGAGGTGTGGAGCAAAAACACCACGGTAATTAGTGCTGAGCACCACAGACGAGGGAGTACATAAACAACACTTTAGATTCTGGTCCACGGCCTCTCAGATGTTTGCATATCAAATGTTTGCAGTTCCTGACAAATGAGGTCCAGCAAGTTTAGGCTGAGGATGTAAAGTGAATTTTGTTGTATCATGATGGACCGTAAGGCCACTGCCAGCAGAGAAAGTCCCTGAGATCTAGACCCAGTGCTCATCAGCCTACAAATTAAGCTGCTAATACTGGAAACAGATGTGCTGCTAATCCAACAGACATACAATATGCAGAGTACAAGTCCACAGCAGAGTCTCAGTCAGGACAGGATGTGAATGGAGAGAGAGAGAGAGAGAGAGAGAGAGAGAGAGAGAGAGAGAGAGAGAGAGAGAGAAAATGGCTGATATCACAGAATTCACAGTGTTCACATCAGGGTCAAACAAGTGACATAGACAAAGAATGAAAAAGAAGGGAGAAAGGGAGTGTTTGAAGTCAACTTTTCCAACCTCTCCAGGAACTTTGTCCTATCTGGTCAAGACACACCACACACCTATTCTCCATAGAATCCACAGATAATTCCACTGTTATCTATTTCCATTTGTTTAAGCCTTGGAGGGTTAAGTACTCTTGGCTGAGGGCAACCCAGTACATTCCCATGAGGGAGGAGATTTGAGTAGATGGCTGCCACAGTTCTGCTGAGATGAGACAAGAGCAGTATTTCCCTTTTCTGCTCTGCTGTGGCACACCAGGAGGTAGGTGACAACAGGAACACATGGGACTACATACAGTGGTAGGGAGTGGACTCAAACCCTTTAAATTGTAATACCACAAAGTTAAAATAACACAATTTAAAAAAGATCCGCTCAAATATGAGGCATTCATATTTGATTAGTTGTAAATGATGTGAACTTTTAAATATAAAAGTGCATATAAAAGTGCAAAAGTAAATACAATCAGCCAGTTGCCCCAGGCCAGTTCTTTACATTCCCTTGTGTGAATGTGAGTAGAGTGTAGACACAGGCAGGCTTTCTTACTTCACAGATTCAATGACAGTCAATTTTTAAACAACATATTACATATACAACTTGAAGAGTTAAAGAACACTCATTGTGTCTTGGAGAAAAATATATGACTGGGTTGAGAATGATGACTTGATACATACAGATGCACTGTTGATGTGCTCCAACTACCCAACAAAGTCTGATCATTCAGGACTGATAATTATCGGAAGCAGTCACTTGGAAGCCACAAGAAAAGCCGGCAATCTCGCACTACTATGTGCCACCCCAGTTAACACAGATCAAATGTGATCACTCAGTGATTGTCAACTAAACTGAATTGGATCCTGACACGTCTCATCTCATGGTTACTTTGGTTAGAAGATGATGGTGTATGTGGTCTGCCTGTGTGATGTAATACCTTTGTTATACCAGTAATACCAGTACTATGTAATACCAGTTACTGTTAGCAAACGGCTTAAACAGCAGAGCCAACACACACGCGCACACACACACACACACACACACACACACACACACACACACACACACACACACACACACACACAGAACCCTACACATGCTATTAATATTAATGTGGAGAGTGATGAGTGATGGGTTGCCACAGGGCCCAGAGCGGTTGGGGGTTAGGTGCCTCGCTTAAGGGTTCAGATCTCGGCAATGCTTTAGAGCTGAACTGGCACCTTTCCTAATACCAGTCCAGCTCTGTTTCCATTAGTCCATGCTGACTTGAAATGGTCACAAGGACAAGTTCTTATGGACTTTCATTCCCTAAGACAAGTGGACTAAGCTAATGCTGCCCATATTTTTACTAGTATCATCATAATAACAAAGTGAGCAGAACAGTGCAAACAGGAATACTTTGGCTGTTACAAATGGAAACCAGTTTTCAGTAGTTAAACACTTCAACCATTGTTTGTTCACAGTTGGCACTATTTAAATCTGAGGCTGAGTGAAATCTAAGGCTGAGCTATGAATCTATTCTTCTATCAGTGCATCATCGAAACGTGGCTCTGTGGATTAATTCCGGACTCTGCACTGCAGCTGGCTGGCTTCCAACTCTTCCGTGCGGACAGAGACACGGAATCTGTTTCTACATCAACAGTGGTTGGTGCAATGACATGACAGTGATCCAGCAGCACTGTTCTCCTGACCTGGAATCTTTCATCATTAACTGTAAGTCTTTTTATTCACCCTGTGAGTTCACTTCATTCATTCTGGTCAGCGTTTACATCCCGCCGCAGGCCAACGTGCAGGACACACAGCGCGCCCGTCGACCAGATACTGCATGTGGAGCGGACCAACCCGGACTCTTTAGTTACTGAACAACATCCTCAACTCTCTTGCCCCACTGAAAACTCGGTCTGTTTCCTTTTCATTATCTGCTCCCTGGTACACTCCTGAACTCCGGACAATGAAAACCAAAGGACGCCAACTGGAACGGCTCTATAAAAAAACTGGACTCACAATACACATAAACATGTACAAAACCCACATTCTTCATTACAAAGACTCCATTGCACACAGTAAATCTGCTTATTACTCTGGTCTCATCACATCCAACGAAGGAAACACCAAATCACTTTTTTCACTACTCAACAAGATCCTCCAGCCTCCCCACTCCTTACCCCCCCCACCTTTACTCTATTGACACCTGTAACTCCTTGATGCTATTCTTCAATAATAAAATCAACTCCATTCACCAGCACCTCTGTTCCCACCCTCCTTCTCTCTCCACACCTGAACCTTTCCTCTACAGTCAACCCTTTACCTCCTTTCAACTCCCAAGCGCCTCTGAAATATCCAACCTCATCTGCAAATCTAAGCCCTCCACATGCCTGCTGGACCCTATCCCCACAACCCTGGTCAAATCCTGCCTCTCCTCTCTGCTTCCCCTCATCTCTGTCATTATCCACTCTTCACTGTCCGTCGGTATTGTCCCCTCTGCCTTCAAAACTGCTGCTGTCACGCCAATTCTGAAAAAACCTGGTTCAGATCCCAACGACTTCAATAATCTCCGCCCTATCTCCAACTTACCTTTCATCTCCAAAATTCTTGAAAAAATAGTCTCCTCCCAACTCCACGCACATCTCACTCTGAACAGTTTGTATGAACCCTTCCAGTCTGGTTTCCGTCCACATCACAGCACAGAAACTGCACCAACGATCTCCTCACTGCAGCTGACACCGGTTCACTCTCCATCCTCATCCTTCTTGACCTGAGTGCAGCCTTTGACACCATCTCACACCCCATCCTCCTCAGTAGACTCTCCTCAATTGGCATCACCCACACCCCCCTTAAATGGTTCCATTCCTACCTCACAGACCGCACTCAGTTCATACAACTCAAGTCTTTCTCCTCCGACCCCTCCCCAGTCACCACACGTGTGCCCCAGGGCTCTGTCCTGGGGCCCCTCCTCTTCATAATCTACCTCCTCCCCCTTGGCCATATCTTCCGTAAATTTAACATTTCTTTCCACTGCTTCGCGGATGACACCCAGCTCTACCTCTCCTGCAAACCAAACTCCACACTCCCACCCCCCTCCCTCACCTCCTGCCTTTCTGAAATAAAATCATGGTTCACCTCTAACTTTCTAAAATTAAATAGCAATAAAACTGAATTCCTACTCATTGGCACCAAATCCACCCTATCTAAAGTTGACACCTTCTCTCTCTCCATCGACAGCTCCTTAGTCTTCCCCTCCCCCCAGGTTAAGAGTCTGGGTGTCATCCCCGACAGTACACTCTCCTTCCAATCTCACATTAATAACACCACCCGGTCTGCTTACTTTCACCTTCGCTCCATCAATCGTCTCCGCCCCTCCCTCACCCCCCACACCACCGCCATCCTTGTCCATAGCCTTGTCACCTCCCGCCTTGACTATTGTAATTCTCTCCTCTTCGGCCTACCTCAAAAGTCCCTTCATAAACTTCAGCTGGTTCAGAACTCTGCTGCCCGGATAATCACCAAAACCCCCTCATCACACCACCTCACCCCTGTCCTTCAGCAACTTCACTGGCTCCCGGTAAATCAAAGAATCACTTACAAAATCCTTCTGTACACCTACAAGGCTATCCATAACCTCGCCCCTCCTTACCTCTCCGACCTTCTGCACGTTGTCACTCCATCCCGTGCCCTCAGATCTTCCTCCTCTCTCCATCTCACTGTACCCACTGCCCGTCTTAGCTCCATGGGGAGCAGAGCTTTCAGCCGCTCTGCTCCCCAACTCTGGAACTCACTGCCACCTGACCTCCGTAACTCTGCCACCCTGTCCATCTTCAAATCCAAACTCAAAACTCATCTATTCAGACTTGCTTACTCTCTATAAACTGCTTCACACGGTCCCCCCTCCCTATTTATTGTATCTTGTTTTTTATCTTGTATTTTATATCATTGTTTGTATATTTTCTGTACAGCGACCTTGGGTGTCCTGAAAGGCGCTTTCAAATAAAATGTATTATTATTATTATTATTATTATTATTATTATTATTATTATTATTATTCTCCTCCTTGAACTGCCACCTTATCGTGGTGGAGGAGTTTGAGTACCCGAATGATCCTAGAGGCTATGTTGTCCGGGGCTTAATGCCCCTGGTAGGGTCTCCCAAGGCAAACAGGTTCTAGGTGACGGGTCAGACTAAGAGCAGTTCAAGAAGCCCCTATGAAAGAAATTAAAGCAAGGAAGCGTACGTCGCCCGGATTGGCGTCACCGGGGCCCCGCCCTGGAGCCAGGCCTGGGGTTGGGGCTCGCAGGCGAGCGCCTGGTGGCCGGGTCTTTGCCCACGGGACCCGGCCGGGCACAGCCCGAAGGAGCGACGTGGGCCCGCCTTCCCGTAGGCCCACCACCCGCAGGAAGGATCAGAAGGGGCCGGTGCTATGTGGAATGGGTAGCAGTCGTGGGCGGGGGCCCCGACGACCCAAATCCTGGACAACGACTCTGGCTATGGGGACATGGAATGTCACCTCACTGTGGGGGAAAGAGCCTGAGCTAGTGCGGGAGGTTGAGCGGTACCGGCTAGAGATAGTCGGGCTCACCTCCACGCACAGTCTGGGCTCGGGAACCCAACTCCTTGAGAGAGGCTGGACTCTCTTCTACTCTGGAGTTGCCCGCGGTGAGAGGCGGCGAGCTGGTGTGGGCTTGCTTATAGCCCCCCAGCTCAGCCGCCATGTGTTGGAGTTCTCCCCGCTGAGCGAGAGGGTCGCTTCCCTGCGCCTTCGGGTTGGGGATAGGTCTCTCACTATTGTTTCGGCCTACGGGCCGAACAGTAGCGTAGAGTACCCGGCCTTCTTGGAGTCCCTGGGAGGGGTACTGGAAAGTGCTCCAACCAGGGACTCCATTGTTCTGCTGGGAGACTTCAATGCTCACGTGGGCAGCGACAGTGACACCTGGAGGGGAGTGATTGGGAGGAACGGCCTCCCCGATCTGAACCCGAGTGGTGTTCTGTTATTGGATTTCTGTGCTAGTCACAGTTTGTCCATAACGAACACCATGTTCAAGCATAAGGGTGTCCATCAGTGCACGTGGCACCAGGACACCCTAGGCCGGAGGTCAATGATCGACTTTGTAGTCGTATCATCTGACCTTCGGCGGTATGTCTTGGACACTCGGGTAAAGAGAGGGGCTGAGCTGTCAACTGATCACCACCTGGTGGTGAGTTGGATTCGCTGGCAGGGGAAGGAGCGGGACAGACTTGGCAGACCCAAACGTACCGTGAGGGTCTGTTGGGAACGTCTGGCGGAACCCGCTGTCAGGGAAGTTTTCAACTCCCACCTCCGGGAGAGCTTCAACCAGATCCCGAGGGAGGTTGGAGACATTGAGTCCGAATGGACCATGTTCTCCACTTCCATTGTTGATGCAGCCATCCATAGCTGTGGCCGTAAAGTCGGCGGTGCCTGTCGTGGCGGCAACCCCCGAACCCGGTGGTGGACACCGGAAGTAAGGGATGCCGTCAAGCTGAAGAAGGAGTCCTATCGGGCCTGGTTGGCTCATAGGACTCCTGAGGCAGCTGATGGGTACCGGCAGACCAAGCGTGCGGCAGCTCGGGCGGTTGTAGAAGCAAAAACTCGGGTCTGGGAGGAGTTCGGGGAGGCCATGGAGGAGGACTACCGGTTGGCCTCGAGGAAATTCTGGCAAACCGTTCGGCGCCTCAGGAGGGGGAAGCAGCTTTCTGTCAACACTGTTTACAGTGGAGGTGGGGAGCTGTTGACCTCGACTGGGGATATTGTCGGGCGGTGGAAGGAATACTTCGAGGATCTCCTCAATCCCTCTGTCATGTCTTCCGTAGAGGAAGCAGAGACTGGGGACTTGGAGGTCGATTCATTCATCACCGGGGCTGAAGTCACTGAGGCAGTTCGCAAGCTCCTCGGTGGCAAAGCGCCGGGGGTGGATGAGATCCGCCCTGAGTACCTCAAGTCTCTGGATGTTGTAGGACTGTCTTGGTTGACACGCCTCTGCAGCATCGCGTGGCAGACGGGGACAGTGCCTCTGGACTGGCAGACTGGGGTGGTGGTCCCTCTTTTTAAAAAGGGGGACCGGAGGGTGTGTTCCAACTATCGGGGGATCACACTCCTCAGCCTCCCTGGTAAAGTCTATTCCAGGGTACTGGAGAGGAGAATCCGGCCGATAGTCGAACCCCGGATTCAAGAGGAACAATGCGGTTTTCGTCCTGGCCGTGGAACACTGGACCAGCTCTATACCCTCCACAGGGTGCTTGAGGGTTCATGGGAGTTTGCCCAAACAGTCCACATGTGCTTCGTGGACTTGGAGAAGGCATTCGACCGTGTCCCTCGCGTCATTCTGTGGGAGGTGCTCCAGGAGTATGGGGTTGGAGGCCCTCTGTTGAGGGCTGTACAGTCCCTGTACAACCGGAGCAGGAGCTTGGTCCGCATTGCCGGCAGTAAGTCGGACCTGTTCCCAGTGCATGTTGGACTCCGGCAGGGCTGCCCTATGTCACCGGTTCTGTTCATCATTTTTATGGACAGGATTTCTAGGCGCAGCCAGGGGCCGGAGGGGGTTCGGTTCGGGGGCCGGCAGATTTCGTCTCTGCTTTTCGCGGATGATGTTGTCTTGTTGGCTTCCTCGAGCCAGGACCTTCAGCATGCGCTGGGGCGGTTCGCAGCCGAGTGTGAAGCAGCTGGGATGAGAGTTAGCACCTCCAAGTCCGAGGCCATGGTTCTCGACCGGAAAAAGGTGGCTTGCTACCTTCAGGTTGGAGGAGAGTTCCTGCCTCAAGTGGAGGAGTTTAAGTATCTTGGGATCCTGTTCACGAGTGAGGGAAGGATGGAACGTGAGATTGACAGGCGGATCGGTGCAGCGGCTGCAGTAATGCGGTCGCTGTATCGGTCTGTCGTGGTAAAGAAGGAGCTGAGCCGAAAGGCGAAGCTCTCGATTTACCGGTCAATCTACGTTCCTACCCTCACCTATGGTCATGAACTTTGGGTCATGACCGAAAGAACGAGGTCCCGGATACAAGCGGCTGAAATGAGTTTCCTCCGCAGGGTGGCGGAGCGCTCCCTTAGAGATAGGGTGAGGAGCTCTGTCACCCGGGAGGAGCTCAGAGTAGAGTCGCTGCTCCTCCGCATCGAGAGGAGTCAGCTGAGGTGGCTCGGGCATCTCTATCGGATGCCCCCTGGACGCCTCCCTAGGGAGGTGTTCCAGGCATGTCCCACCGGGAGGAGGCCCCGGGGAAGACCCAGGACACACTGGGGTGACTACGTCACTCGGCTGGCCTGGGAACGCCTCGGGATCCCCCCGGAAGAGTTGGAGGAAGTGTCCGGGGAGAGGGAAGTCTGGGCGTCCCTGCTCAGACTGCTCCCCCCGCAACCCGGCCCCGGATAAGCGGAAGATAATGGATGGATGGAATTATTATTATTATTATTATTATTATTGTCCTTGGCAACTTTAACAAAGGTAACCTCACTCACGAACTACCCAAATACAGACAGTTTATTAAATGCCCGACCAGAGAGGAGAATATTCTGGATCACTGTCACACCACTGTCAGGGATGCTTATCACGCCGTCCCCCGCGCTGCACTCGGCCACTCTGACCATGTCATGGTCCACCTGATTCCTGTGATTCCTGCATACAGACAGAAACTAAAGCTCTGCAACCCTGTGGTGAGGACATCAAGGAAGTGGACCAGCGAGGCTGTGAAGGATCTCCAGGCGTGTTTGGACTCTACTGACTTGGATGTGTTCAGGACTGCTACCTATAGTCTGGATGAGTACACGGAGGCTGTGACGTCCTACATCAGCTTCTGTGTGGACTGCTGTGTTCCATCACACACCAGGGTGAGTTACAACAATGACAAACCCTGGTTCACAGCCAAACTCAGACAGCTAAGGTTGGCAAAGGAAGAGGCCTTCAGGAGTGGGGACAAAGACAGATTTAAAGAGTCGAAGTGCAAGTTTAGCAAGGTGGTGAAAGAGGCTAAACGACTGCACTCTGAGAAGCTCCAACACCACTTCTCAGCTAACGGATCCGTGTCTGTCTGGAAAGGGCTCAGGCAGATCACTAACTACAAGCCTAAAGCCCCCCACTCCATCAACAATCGACACCTAGCCAACGACCTGAACAACTTCTACTGCCGCTTTGAAAGACGAAGGGACAGTCCAGCAACCATCTACCACGACACATCCCAACAGCTCCAGCTCCAGTCACCTGCACCAATTACCACCTTAAAAAACCCCCCACCCCACCCCACCCCACCCCACCCCACCCCACCCCACCCACCTCAGTGATGACTCAGAAATCAGAAATCAGAAATCCTTTATTTATTTATCTTTCCATTCATGAAAGGGATGTCAACAAACTCTTCAGGAGACAGAACCCCCGGAAAGCAGCTGGACCAGATTCTGTCTCCCCATCTGCCTTGAAGCACTGTGCTGATCAGCTGTCTCCAGTGTTCACAGACATTTTTAACACCTCACTGGAGACATGAGCCAGCCTGCTTCAAGTCTTCTACCATCATCCCTGTTCCCAAGAAGCCAAGGACCACAGGACTTAACGATTTCAGGCCCATCGCCCTGACCTCTGTGGTCATGAAGTCCACTTCACTCCACTTCATCCTCCAGCACCTGGACCTCGCAAGGATCCTGGATTTCAGCTCTGCCTTTAACACCATCATCCCAACCCTACTTCAGGAGAACCCCTCCCAGCTGAGCATGCCTGACTCCACCTGCAGGTGGATTACAGACATTACTGTCTGACAGGAAACAGTGCGTGAAGCTGGGGAAACACATCTCCGACGCAAAGACCATCAGCACCGGATCCCTCAGGGCTGTGTTCTTTCTCCTCTGCTCTTCTCCCTGTACACGAACAGCTGCACCTCCAGTCACCAGTCTGTCAAGCTCCTGAAGTTTGTGGAAGACACCACCTTCATCGGACTCATCTCTGGTCCCTCCCACCCTGGACACAAAGTCTTTGAAATACTCCCCTCTGGCAAGAGACTGCGGTCCATCAGGACCAAAAACTCACGCCACAAGAACAGTTTTTTCCCGTCTGCTGTCAGCCTTATTAACAAGGCCCGAAACCCCCCGACACTCTTCACACTCCACCTCTGCCTCTACTTGTCACATTGACACTGCCATAACCATAACCCTATGTGTTACATTAACGATCTTCTTGGACTTCCTTTTGAAAAAACAAACTGTGCTTCTGGGGGAAAAAAAAAGAAAAAAGAAAGACTTGTGTATATATATTTATATTGTTATATTTTTTACTTATTGTTATATTTTCTACTAGTTATATTTTTTACTTACTGTTATATTTTTGCTTTTTTAATAGCTTCTTTTTAATAGATGTGTCATGCACCACCCTTACCAAAGCAAATTCCTTCCTATGTGTAAAACCGTACTTGGCAATAAAGCTTTTCTGATTCTGATTCTGATTCTACAGAGGGACTTCTAATGCTTCCTGTCATTATTTCCTCTTAAAAATCTGTTTAAAATCAATCAATCAAAATCCAATTTCTAAAAAAGGGTTTAGACCACACTATAAATTTACAGGTAACTAAAAGCAGATACACCTCCCATGTGAGCAAGTAAAAGTGAATCCAATCCAGTAGAATACAGTTACAGTATATCAGTAAATAGAAATATAGTAGCAAACTATAAATAGCTAAAAGAAATGTTAAATACTCTTACTTCAGTTTGACTTTCCTTCACAAAATAGTCAAAGAGACCTTTCAGTGTCTCTTTTTATGTATAAAGAAGGGATTATTATTTTGTAGGGTGTCACTTGGGGTTGTGGTGTCCGAAAGGTTAGAGACACAATTGTAATTGTTCAGTCCTAAGGCTGGCAAGATGATTCTATAGGGAAATGAAAGAGCAGTACTTGTCCCTCTCTCATTATCACTGCTGAAGTCCCAGTAGACTGTGGTTGGATTGTAATATGTTGTTATCATTAATCTGCTGCAAGCTTTGTCACAATAACTTAATGTCTAAACTACCTTAATTTGACAAAGATTGAATTTTGGAAAAGTGAAAGTAAATGCACCAAATAGAGGTAGAATGTCGAAATCCTGAAAGAACGTTTGTTTGTTTGTTTTTCATAAATCATGGATCAATCAACCTCCACTCCCACAAAAGCATGGTCATGAAGGCTCAAAACTCCGTGCTGTGGACTTCTGCTAAAGAATACACAAAAAGAGGGAATCCAAACAGATCTGACTACTTCAGATGTGCAATGGCTAAATGAAACTCCTACCTCCCTACTGACATTCCTTCTGTTGTAAAAAAGTATCATAATGCAGTTCATGTTACATGTAATGTAAAACACTTTTCCTCCTTGTTTAATGCATAGAACATTAAGAATATTAGG
Organism: Chaetodon trifascialis; assembly: GCF_039877785.1. Lineage (NCBI taxonomy): Eukaryota > Metazoa > Chordata > Actinopteri > Chaetodontiformes > Chaetodontidae > Chaetodon > Chaetodon trifascialis. Next base: position 30,979,896 of record NC_092058.1, on the reverse strand, counting down.
CATGTGGACTGTCGGTAAGCATGAGCAAATTCTTATTTATATATATTTTTTTATGAAGTACAAGAACATACCAAACTAATAGAGTGAAATCAGGATTTCTTACTGTAAATACAACTGCAATAAAACAGCATAAAAATGGAAGACCCACTTCAATTCAATTCAATTCAATTCAGTTCAATTCAATTCAATTCTAGTCTCTTATTTCTCAGGACACTTTCCATACAGAGCTGGTACAGACCATACTCTTAATCTACAGAGACCCAACACCTCCCCTTTGGGTAAGCACTTGGGGCAGAAACCTCAAGCAGAACCAGACCATGGTAGGAGGCCACCACTTTTACTGATGAGCTCATTATATAAATTATTTAAGCATGACTGCTCTCTCAAACATCTTCTTTTCCAACAAGTCCTACAAAGTAAACAACAAAATGTGTTGCTTGTCAGCTCTTTTCTATCAAGTATACAGTATGAGTATGTGTTTTGATGCTGATGTTTCACAAAACATTTGGTTTACATGACCATTTCTGATCTGCCAACTAAGGTTTGGTTAGATTTAGGAATAAAAACTACTTCCTTAAAATGAGGCAAAGATCAGGGTCATGGTTAAACTGTTTACTGTTGGCAGGTATGTGATAAGAACAGTTAACAAATTGTTTCCAGTGTCTGATGCATTGTTATCCTATCCATCCCCCCTGGCCTCTTCCCAGTTTTCAGTGCCAAGAACTTGCCACAATACTTCTGCCCTGTTCCTGACAGGGCAGAAGTATTGTACAGTTGTAATTCACACAGCCACTACAGGTCCTAATCAGGTGAATGAAACAACAGGTCAATTTATCATAGTCAAAGAAAACCAAAACAATTTCAGTCTAGATTTAGTCGTCAGACTGAACATTTTAGTCAAGTAGTGCCAGTTGCCATTTCAATCTTATTTCACACATTCACAGATCATTATCTGACAAAAAACACAGATTTAATCATTAAGAATGCAGCTTTGCAGAATGTGTAAGGTCTGGTGATCTGATGGTATTAATTTAGTGAATACATGATGCCAAATCAACTGTCAAAAAACACAGCACTTATACTGTATGTAACCAAATACATGCCAAAATACATCAATTAGTAAGTCAGCTGCTCAGGGGTTAGACGTATACTTGGCTCCTGTTTATGGTTGCATGGCATATGACTTTTAGCTAGTTAGCTGACTAGTCTTAGACTAACACTCCTACTGCTGCTTTAAAGAGACATGCAATCTAGCTGAAACATCAGCATGTCCCATACACTTGGCCTCAAACAGTTCGGCATTCCCCCATATATACCCGACACTTGCAGTTACGCATGACACTCCAACTTTTTCCAGTTATATAAAGTTCAATTTGTGTTGAGATAGTTTACAAGCCAGGCCAGACTATCACTGGATGGTCCCTTTGTCTAGTCTTCATGTCTTTCTGGAAATTATATGCCCATCGACAACTCTGACCTTTGTGCCCCACTCTCTGCCTCTTCTCTTTTTTTTCTTTCCCCACCCTGCCTCTATGCCCTGTACTGTCAAGTCAGCCCCATTAACAGATCATTAGTACACGATTGGTCAACAGTAAGATAATCAGCAGTGGTGTGACTGTGACCAATAAAAATACAAGCATGAAAGGGCCTTCATCCATTTCTCAGTTACTGCATGTGTGCAGTTCAGAACCGGGATGAAAAGGAAGCAAGATAGTTATTTCTACCATCCACTGCAGAAGCAAAATAATGTTTTTACTTCAGTGTTGATTGATTAAGTGTTAATGTTATTAACTCTTATCTTATGTTATCTGCAGTGTTATCTAATTCTCTCCACAGAGCACAATCCCATACATAAATCTGATATAGGGCTGCACGGTGGCGCAGCAGGTAGTGCGCGTGCCTCACAGCAAGAAGGTCGCAGGTTCAATTCCCGGGTCGGGCCTTTCTGTGTGAAGTTTGCATGTTTTTCCCGTGCATGTGTGGGTTCTCTCCGGGCACTCCGGCTTCCTCCCACAGACCAAAAACATGCTCATTAGGTTGATTGGTGACTCTAAATTGCCCCTAGGTGTGAATGTGAATGTGTGTATGTGCCCTGCGATCGGCTGGCGACCGGTCCAGGGTGTACCCCGCCTCTCGCCCGTTGACAGCCGAGATAGACTCCGGCCCCCCCGCAACCCCAAAAGGGATAAGTGGCATAGAAAATGGATGGATGGAAATCTGATATATGACAAAATATGTAAACTCCATATAGGGATATGTCTCTGCGACAGATATATGCTTACGTGTGATGTAAATATAATTTCTATTAATTTTCATTTACCTATAAGACTCCACTCAGAAGATGAGGCCAGAAGTATTAATTGGCAACATTCAGAATTAAAGACAATGTTGTTTCCAAAGTTAGTGATGGAAGTAGCAAAGGAGTGAACGATTTTGCTTCCTTCACCTCACTGCTGAGAGTTGCACTTGCACATTGCCAACCATCTTTGGTGACAGCACAGCGACCCAGTGAGCCTGAAGACAACATAATAATGAAGATAAGCGTTTGAAAAGCTAGCAACGAATAGCCTATGCAAATCAAGTTATAATGATACATTTACCAAGTACAGTGATTCATTGCTAGTTTGTTTTTGACCACTAGCAAGTCTTACGTTACCCGAGTGAACTTGCTAGCTAGTGTTAGCCTCTGACTCTGATGGATCTGTCAACTACTTAGAGTTACCTAATTTTATAGGCAATAGCTTTTGTTACTATTCTACTGCTCCCTCCTCTTTGGCAACACAGACATGGGCACTACAGAGAAGGGAGTTATGAGCATAAAGGTTACTGAAAATGGCTCCCTCAAGATCCAACTCTTTTGGTAAAAAGAATTTAGACTAGATCTACGTGGAGGGCTTTTTCATATGTACAATTTCTGTTCATTGTATAGTGACAGTAAAAAACGAGGAGCACGATGTTGGATGACGTTCCGAAGACAGGTTAGAGAGAATTTAGTTCTGGATTGATGATGTCACAGACAAGCAACATTCTTCTTCATTTACCTCAACAAACTTTGAAATCACAATTTCCATTTTGCTAGCCTCTTCATCACTGATCAATTAATCTTATTCAGTTCAGGCCCCAACCAGTGTAAACTATTATCAAACTAGTTAAAATGTCCTCAATTATTTTTTATTATAAGTAGCTGAAGCTTTCATAACATGTTTTTTCTCTAACAGAATGTAAATAGAATGTCATTAAATGCCTAGTTAAAACCTTTTATTTCTGTCCATCTTTCACTCAGAGTGACAACCTCCTCTTGTGCCTCTTCCACTGGCCCCCTGAAGGATGGGGAGAGCTGAAGGCTCATCAGTCAGACACACTGGGAGCAAATCATTGAACCAGCTCATGCCCAGGGGACCATCTGGATTGACCACAGAAGGAGAGCTGTAGCCTGTCTTACAAATACCAACTACTGCAGATTTGTAACCCACCTCCAAGAAAAGTAAGAAGTTAGAGAGATAGTAAAACAGCTGACCTTCTCCAAGTTTACTTGGTCTTTTACCACAGCCTTCTGGCCGAATTGTTACTTAACTTTCAAACTGACCAACTGTCCCTGTCTTCCATGAGGATGAAGGTCATAGCTGTCCAGGCACTGGATAAAACTGCACTGGAAAAGCAGGAGGACAAACCAGGTTGTTATCTCCACTCTTTCCTTGACAGCCTTCCGCAATACTTTTGCGGAAGGCTGTTTAGAAACAAGTGAGTGGAGATAAGGAACACTGTTTCTGCTGAGGCCTTCAAGCGGCAGAGAAGAAGCATTGTGGTCCTTCTCGCTGCTCGAGGTATTTGATCCAGCCAACTTCCCCGGTGCATCAGCTCAGTGAGCCCTTTGAGACATTCCTCTGGGTGCAGCAAAGCAGAGGCTGAGAGGGACTGGCGTAGGGCAAATCAAAAATTTCTGAGTTACCATTAGGGCCAAAGTTTCCTCCCTCTTGGGAAAACCTTCTTGAATCACAAGCAGAAGAAATCCTGTCTGTTACACCTGATTAAAATAGAGATGGTCTTCCATGTGTTCACCTCTCAGACCAATGCTTAAGCCTTACTTACATCACAGGGCTGAGTCAGCTGGGGTTGCCAAAAGAAGAAAGAAGCACCAGAAACCCCATGATTCTTCATTACCATTATCAAACCACGAAGAAATTGATTAATCATCTGTTTTTCAATATTACTTGTTCATTTTAGTGCTTCAGTGCTAGTACTGATGGTATGCGATCCTAAACTTTAACTAATGTGAATTACTTTTTTTTCAATAAGAATTGTGTTGTGATGCCCTGTGATGTGGCCTTTGTGCCCTCAAAAGAAATGTAATGTGATATACACAACTGGGCTACTTTTTTAAAGATTAGCATTTCAGCATGTACGTTTCTCTTTGAATACAACAAAATATTTCCAACTCCATAGTAGTGCACATAATGAAAAAGGCAAAAAGGAGCCATACACATTCAACAGTAGATGCGTGTATGTCATTTTTCTTTAATATTTTAATCCAACTAAGCAGTCTTTCCCCAACTGTTTTCTGATGTTTCCAACATTTTACTTTTTACCCCAAGTAAATGCGACCTCTGTCCAGACTTCAATTTTCAATTCAATTCAATTCAATTTTATTTGTATAGCGCCAAATCACAACAGAAGTTGTCTCAGGACACTTTCCATATAGAGCTGGTACAGACCAAGCTCTTTTATCTACAAAGAAACCAACAGTTCCCCCATGAGCAAGCACTTGGCGACAGTGGCGAGGAAAAACTTCCTTTTAACAGGCAGAAACCTCGAGCAGAACCAGACTCTGGGTGAGCGGCCATCTGCCTTGACCGGTTGGGTGATGTGAGATTATTCTTAATTCATTATGTTAGAAACTTTACCCTGAGCTCTGATGAGAAGGTGATGACTTGTGTGTTCCAAAATGATATTTTAGGAATTTAACAAGACTTTAATTGGCTATCAATTTCTCCTTCTCAAAGGATGGTGCACTGAGGTTCATTAATGCAAGTTAATGCTGCTATTTACTATTTTTAAAAGCTGATGCCCTTTCAGCCATTTTTCTGTACAAAAGCATGATTAAATATAATACACTAATCCACTGGATAATGTTGATTCTCCATCAGATGGCTACAGTATTAGCAGGGTATAGTTTACTGTAGCTTTTTTTATTTTCTGTATTTCATCTATAACAGGACAGTAAAGGATGTCAGATAAGTTTACATGCCTACAGCATACTACCAGAGTTTCTTATATTCATAAGAAAGAGTTGTCTTATAATCAGGGTGATCTTATAATCAAGCCAACCTGCATCCCTCCAATCAATTTGGAGCTTTTGAAAATGTTTCATCAAGGAGACAACAGGGTTATCATGGGGATCACTTCAATGACAAACACTTTTACGCAACACAATGAACAATATTGTTCTTTTCCTCTGCTTTACTTGGGAGCAGTGAATATGAGGGAGCAGTAAAAGCCCTTGTTGTATTACTTGTCTGTCCCTGTATACTGGTCCATAGAAACACTGGAAAAGGCCCAATGTGTTCCAGGTGATATAAAAATCACAACAGTTTATCAGTGTCACATGCAACATTCAAAAGAATTGATCACTATAAGCTTATTGTTTATGAGAAGTAATTGAAGTCACCACAATGGCAACTTACATATTGTCAGCACAGTACTGAAACCACCAGTGTGGCCTTCAAAACACACACACACACACACACACACACACACACACACACACACACACACACACACACACACACACACAGCTCATCATGATGCCAGGGTCTGCATCTCATGCAGCCATCAGAACAATCCCCATACTCTAATTGGCCTATTAGTTTTGCCATTGGCCATGGAGGAGGGTCCTCTAGCTATTTATGTCACAGCAGCCTGTGACTGGAAAACTGATTGACTAATTGGCTGACAGGCTGACTGTGGTTTGGGATATATGAGGTGAGAGGATGACTAAAGCTGGAGCAGTCACATCATTCACCAACAAAAACAATCATCCATCCACTTGACCTGATCACACGCACCCCTCCTCTCACACCAACTACTCATAAGCAACTACAAGGAAAAGGTGGTCTGGATTTAGAACGTGGTCTTTGCTGCTGCCTATCTGTTACAATGTCCTGTCACATGCAGAATGCCTGCATAACATCTGAGGCCATTTGTCAAAGAGTCTTAAGGTCTTTATTTACAGCTCTATATCCAGTGCCAGTGAGTAAAATGGGGTAAATTCCAAAGAGCATGCATTAAGTGGCTATATCAGTGATTTATATTTTTTGGGACCAGGAGGAAGGTGTGAAGAAAACGGGGTGCTGCTCTTCGTGAAAGCCTACTGCAAGCTATTAAAAGGAGTTATAGCATGAACACAACTCTCATTCAGTCTCAGTTATTGATTCTGGACCATTTTTGGCAGAGTGTATTTCATTGATGGTGTGGAGGTGATGGTGAGGTGATGTCTTTGATGAATAAACACAGTCTGACAAGATGAGAACAGGACAGGGGCATAAAGAAAGAGAGTGAAAAAAACAAATTTAAACTAGACAATTTCCCTTGGGGAAATTTTGAAAGGGCCCCAGGGGCTACTGCCGGAGTGTGCTCATTATGACAATGCTAACACTCTCTAATGCTAAGCTAACATTAACATGTCAAATAACACACTAAAAAGATCTGAAACAACATTAGAATGCATTTAAGAATCATTTTACTGTAGGTTAGCATGTTTGCATTTGCATGATAACCATTAGCATATTAGCACAACAACCTGATAACAAAAGTCAAACCTGTTCATACGACCTCATGTTAGCATTAGCCATAATTGTAGCACAATTGTAGCACGGTGGCACAAGTGGTAACACTGTCGCCTCACAGCTAGAAGGTCCCCGGTTCGAATCCCGCTGTGGGCGCTGGTGGCGTGTCCTCCACCATGTCTTCAGTGCCTGCTGCTCGAGGTTCCTTTCTCCTTTCTCTCCTTTCTGTGTGGAGTTTGCATGTTTTCCCCGTGTTAACCCGGTGTTTCCTCCATAATAACCCCCACTAAAAACATGCAAGAAGATCACCACCTGACCAATGGTGACGAGAAGGGATGGGTCCCCGGGCGCGGGCACCGGCATTGGCTGGCAGCTGGCAGCCCACCGCTCCTGGTCTGCCGCGGAGGATCGACGGACCGAGGATGGGTCAAATGCAGAAAAAATAATTTCACGGAAGCATGGCGTGTGCGTGTAGTGTGTGCAACTATGTGTGATAAATAAAAGTACATTTCTTCTTCTTCTTCTTCTTCTAACAGCAGCTAATGCTAAGCTAACATTAGTATGTCAAATAACACATTGGAAAGATCTCAAACACCATTAAAATGCATTTAAGAATCATTTTACCGTAGGTTAGCATATTAGCATTAGCATGCGAATCGTTAGCATGTTAGCACAACAACCTGATATCAAAAGTCAAACCTGTATGTACCAGCAAGTTCATAGGACCTCATGTTAGCATTAGCCATTGTTAGCATTGTGGCTATTGTGGCTAATGCTAACAGGCCAACATCACTCACTACATGACTAACATTTCAATTTCATTCCAGGGCTACAGAGGGTAAGGACTTGCTGAACGATTCGGTGTGACTTCAGTCTTTCTATACAAAATATTTTGGAGACACTTGCGAGTTTAAAACAGGGGTCCGTTCTGCTTCTCTCAGAAAATCTTTGTATTGGAGTCAATGAGGAGCAGAGACAGACATGGCCACACTTAGAGACTGCTAACTCAAATTCTGTAAGTCTCTCTGATTTTTTGAGCACATTGTGAGAGACAGAAAAAATCATGCGTTTAGAGTGAATTGAATTGTGGAAAGAATTGTGGCTGGGAGGAGTGTAGAAAGAGAAAAAATCTGGACTTATTTTAGGCTCTCTCCCACTCTGACTGATGACATCAACCACTCCGACATGAACATTCCGTGCAATACACACCCATTATAATCTCAAAATTTCTCCCAAAATGATCATGGTCATTGAACAGTAATTGATCAAAAACGATAACACCTATCAAAACGTGGAATAACACACCAATACACAAGACTTGTGTCTACAGTTAAAAGTTTAAATGGAGTCTCTAGGTGAAAGTATGCCGGAGCAGCAGGCAGTAGAAAAAGTCCAATGATTTTTCAGTTTTTTGACCTCCTCCCATTCATTCTCTATGGGAAAAGTAATAGCAGACCGATCCCGATCAAGACACACATTTTGACATATACACCGAGCACATTAACTCAGTGGACAAGAACATCAAATTCACTCGAGAGGATGTCAAGGACATGAGTTTGCCTTTTTTGGACTGTGATGTCCACATTGGGGAGAACAGGAGCCTCCATATTGGGGTTAACAGAAAACCTACTCACACAGACCAGTACCTCCTTTTTGACTCACATCACCCACTTGAACACAAACTAGGTATTATCAGAAGTCTCCAGCACAGAGCTGATAATGTTCCAACCAGCCAACAGGCCAGAGACAAGGAACACAAACACCTGAGGGATGCTCTCAAAACTTGTGGTTATCCCAGCTGGTCTTTTGTGAAAAGTTCAGCCGCTTCCAGAAAGAACAGGGTGACAGAGGAAGAAAAGAGAGACAGACGGCATAACATTGTCATTCCATATGTGTCTGGTGTATCAGGGAAACTCAGGCAAATCTTTAAAAAACACAACATCCCGGTACATTTCAAACCTGGGAACACTCTCAGAAAAAGGCTGGTGCATCTCAAAGACCGGACACCTCATACTCAAAAGAACAATCTGGTGTATGCAGTCCAGTGCAGTGAGGAATGCACAGACTTATATATTGGGGAAACAAAACAGCCACTGAGCAGATGCATGGCACAACACAGAAGAGCTAACTCTTCAGGTTTAGACTCAGCTGTTTGCCTGCACCTCAAGGAGGAAGCACACTCCTTTGAGGATAAAAAATGTGCATATTCTGGACAGAGAAGACAGATGGTTTGAAAGAGGAGTGAGAGAAGCCATCCATGTCAAGGTTGAAAAACCATCTCTGAACAGAGGGGGAGGTCTGAGACACCACCTATCTCCCACATACAATGCTGTCCTTTCATCTCTTCCAAAGAGATTCAAAAACTTAGCCTCTGAAAATAAACAACAAAGCCATTCACACATGGCTCAAGGAGCCTCCCAATGACAAGAATGGGACACTAACGAGGCAGACGACTGTCGTTGACACCCCGCCTTAATGGGGATCGTTTGCCTCACAATAGAGTGATACCATCCTTGGTTTTGGGGGTTGGCCTCACTCAGAGGATAAATACTTGAACCTAACACCATTTCATTGGACTAGAGCTGTCCTATCTAGTCCGGTGCGCATGAACTGATGAAGCCTGCTCGGATGAGAGGCGAAACGTCTTCCAAGACAATCTGACAAAGTCCAGTTGCGATCGATTGAATGCCCTGAAGCTTACAATGACCTGGATGAATGAGAATATTCACAGGTATGTGAATAGTATTACTGCTTAATCTCATGCTTACAGGACAAACAAGATACAGATGTGCACTACAAGTCAGTGTCGCATGCCTGAAATAACATTTTAACGAATTTAGCAACCAAATGAAGACAAAATGGGGGGAAAAATTTGATTCAGTGATTCAATGTAGTTATTAAAAGTTGGGAGCAAATTCAGAACTGAGAAAATGTGCATGCAATATTGAAATACTTTTACATTAACAGATCTGCATGGCATATATTTGCAAGACTTTAGCTAAAATGATGCTTTATTAGGCAAGTCAAACATGAGTTGTTTTTGTCATCTGAAAATCTGTCAAATTTATGACAGGCATATGTGTGAATATATACACCTATCCACTTACCATAATGTAGTATGAAGAGAGCTAAATATGCCTGCACACTTGTTTTGGAGTATATCAGAGCCATAAGTCTTAAATTCAGCTAGAACTAATAGTCCAAAAAGTGTTGGACTGAACAAATAAAATACATGTTGCGTAAATTCTTACAGGCTTGACATGACCAAATGACAAGTCAGTGACAGGTGACAGGAAAGGTCATGAAGTCATTTCAATCAAAAGGGTTTCATCTTCTGGTTGAGAATATTGGGTATGTGTTGGTATGTTCCATAAATTTTGTGGAAATCTCTACTGTGAAATATCTTCTGGGCAAATCTCAATTTTCCCTGAGGATGGCACTTGAAAAAGGCTCACTGAGTGTCCTGTAGGGATAAATGTTATGGCAATCTACTCACTTGATATTGACATTTCTCAACTAAAATCCTTAACCTTTCAATATGATTCTAACACAAGGGTCGGGGAGTCCACAAAATCATTAGGAATGATCCTAGTGATCCTGTGCCAAATTTAATTGCAATTTGGTCCAAAGCATGGAACAGTGGACTAAAAGTCATCATCTGCCTTATCTCTAATGGGGAAAAGACAATGTCTTACCCCTATAAAGTCAGTGTTTGTTATTTGGATAGGCATATTTATTCACACATTCATTCACAATGTGTGTTTCTTCCATTCCAGTAACTCAGTCATAGCAATATTTCAGCAAGGATGGGCTATACATTAAAAAATAAAATAACAGTAATAAGACAAATCTATTAAGCACTGCAATCCAGTCCAAGTACAGAGCTGCTTTTTGCTTTGCCTCTGGCGGGTGAACCTTCGGCTCCTGTTTCTCTTCCCTCTGCTCCTCTTCAGGCTCTGACACCTATCTTTTACTTCTTGCATTTCACTGTCAGATCAATACGCCTTCTAAGTGCTGTCTGAAAGGCATATTCCACATTTAAGTTCACTCCACACAGCAGTGGCTGTAACTCAGCCTCCACATTACACCACTCCTTGATGATGCTCGGTGCTAGAATCAAAACAATTGATTAAATGTCTATAATCTTCATATTCCACATTAAATTTTTAGTATCACATAACCTTAACTCTTGCCAAATCAGAGATTAAATGCAAACCACAGTCAAACTGAGATGCTTGTGTTTCGCAGCACTCTTAAATTATTGTACTGCTTTCACCATTGCAACAATTGTCATGCAAGACCTAAAAACAAATAGAGTGGCAGATTGTAACACTTGACCAAATGTCCAATGCTGTTGCTATTTTGGTAAGGATAGTTGAGGTATGGGTACAGGTACTATTTTTGTACTCTAAAGGGTACGGTTCAGCTCACCATTGTAGATCAGTCTATAATCAATTATCATCATCATCCTGTACATCTGTTGTTTATTCATTAAAGCTTTGTTGAGCATGAACTCAAGTGCCTTGCTTGAGGGCAACCCTACAGTGAAAACAATACAAGGGAAAGAGATATTCTTTAATGTCCATACCTAAATGATTCCTGTGGGCTTGGAGGTCAAATCATTGACCTCTCTGTTGCACCCCCAAATGCTTGTTAAAGCTTTAAGCCACCTTTGAGGCCAGTATTAAAAACATTTTGCAAAAATAATAAAAAGAGAACTTTGGTGGAACAATCAGACTGTCCAACATCTGAAACTTAATAGTGCTGTATTGTCGATAAATAAATAAATAAATAGGAATTTCTGCCTTTTAGCCAATTCAATTCAATTCAATTCAATTCAATTCAATTCAATTCAATTCAATTCAATTCAATTCAATTCAATACCTTCCAATTTACAGCAGCACCAGTAAAAGATAGAATTAGGTAAAAAAAAACAAAAAAAAAAACAGCAAGTATATACAAAAGAGTGCAATAAAAATAAGCATTATCTTAAATTATAAATTGTATTTGCGGACTGTTATGTACAGGATGAATTGCACAGATTATTGCACCAGGTATTGCATATTAATTTACAGATGATTTACAGATAAATTATCAAAAAATTACTTTAAGCAGTTCTTGTTGCGTAGTCTGACAGCTGCAGGAAGGAATGACCTGCGATAAACTCAGCACTACAACATCCCAAATCTCTAAGCAGTCAAATCCGAAACTGAAAAGGTACAAGCTCTGGCTCCTTGCTGCTGTCCAGGAACAAGCCTGCCTCTGGCTGGATCTGGTTTCCTCATTCTCTTTCTATTCCTTCAGCTGTTGCCTTCCACTCCCAGCACATCTTAAGTAAGTCAGCTGGCCTCTTTGATGTTATTTTGGGATCAATATGTTCTGGAAGATAGTGAGCCACTCTCATGCTACTGCAGGGTGGGAAGGAAGCGTGAAACAGATTTTGTCAAACGGCCATGTATGAGGAAGCGTTGCATCTCTGTTTTCCTCAGGGCACTTCAAGCTGTCTGATGCCCTTTCTCACCATGTCCCATAGTACAAAAGCAGCTACATCAACCATAACCATAAACCATCAGATGAATGTTCAGGTGATGTGTTGCACATTGCAGGTTTATGTAGTATGAATGTAGCTAAGTAGTTTGGCTACACCCATTGACACTCAGCAGGAAAAAGCATTTGGTGTGTGCATGCATAAATATGAATATTCATACAAATAGCTGATGTATATGAACCATGCACACTGCTGGTATTGTTCTTTGTATGTATTTGCATATGCTGTTCATTTCATTCAGTCAGTTGAATTTGTGAAATGCGTGTGCAGTAAAATGTTAGAATTGTCAGCTGAACACATTCAGGGGTTGAGGTGTTGGTTGAAGTCTATTAACTGCAAAACAAACACATCAATGGCAGTATTAACATTTGCAACCCTGCATTAGCTAGAGCCCAACATCTGTGTGTTTTTATAAGAACACACATTTACTAATGCACTCTCTCACACACACACACACACACACACACACACACACACACACACACACACACACACACACTCCCTCATGCTATTACCTCAAGCCAAAGTCCCTCGGCCACATTTCAATCTGCATTCATATTAATGTCAAAGCAGCCAAGCTGCTTGCCACCCCGATGAATAGCCATTACCAATCCATTTGGATTGGGTTATCGTCAGCTGGCACTGACCCCAAATCCCATTTCACCGTTTCTACAAGCTCTACCTCTGCCCCTCACTCTGTCATGTACCGACATTATCATCTCGTCATATATACAGTTCCACAGGGCTGTACAGGGCGACAATTTCCGTCGCATTTGCTACTAAAAATCATTCTATGCGAAGAGAAATATGCATCCACTAGCACAAGTGCGACAGTGTTGCGCTGATTTCACATCTAAAAAAATAGTGGGGAAAACTAGGCTATATTACTGTCTCTTGTCCTATTCATCAGTTGTTGGAACATACTTCATGGGAGTTGTAGTTCTAAGTGTGTACAGTCCTTCTCAATCCAAATACAAAAGAACTACATTTCCAGGTAAACGTTCCCGCCCTCGCTGATCTATGCTGGGAAACCGACACTTCTGTGTTATTTTTGTGACAAACCAAATGCAACAACTAAGAATAACAAGAAGACTCAAGCAAAATGAAGAAGTGTTTTTCTGTAGTTTTTACCTCAGTAGTTCACGACAAGGATAAAAGACGCCGTTTGGAGGAAAATTGTATTACCACAGCATTTATGGAGTCTGACGCTGAATCTTCGTCACTTGTCACTTCTTCATCGGACCGGCCTGTCTCCTCAGATACAAAAATGAATAGATTCAACCCTCATTGGTTAAAAGATTTCACTTGGCTTGTATACAACCAGAACAAAAAGGCATTGTTTTGTAAGAATTGTATGGCGGCAGGTGAACGGACAGCCATATCTAATTCAGACCAGCACAGACAGTTCACTGATGCACATTGAAAATATAACACTGTTGATTTTTCATGTTTAAAAATGCTTAAATTCATCCTGTTGTGTTCAGGTGGAGGAAAAATGAAGGTTAAAGAATCAGATTAATAGTTGTTCAACATTGTTAGAATTTCTTATCAGTGTCAAATTAATTTAGTCAATAAACACATTAACTAACTGTCCAACTGTGTGTGCTACTAAATTTTTCTTTGTGCTACTAAAGTTTTTAACTTGCTAGCACCAGTTCTAGCACCAGCCTAAAAAAGTAAGCGTACAGCTAGGGCGAACGATAGCGATATGTCTCACAATAGACACGTTATCAATATCAATATAAAATGCGTTCGATAAAGCATTCGATAATTTTTTTTTCTTCGTCGGAAGAAACCTGAAGTTGCGAAGCGAGGTTGGTTCTATGAACAAAGGCACTCGCTCTCAGGTAACTGAGCAACGTAGGATGTAATCGCTAATCAGTGAGCGAGACACGCTAACACGCCAATCATGTAACAGTATCAACGGTTGCGCCGTGTCTTTGTCATGTGTTTGTTGCTCCGCGAGGAGTGAGATGAGAAATAGAAAGTTAGTGCTGCAGCGAGCGAAGAAATCATCGATAGAACAGGGAAAGTCAGCTCGCCAGTATTTTGGATTTTTTAAGTCGGACCGTAGTCAGACCAATGTGGTCTGTAACTTATGCAAGACTGTCATCCCCACCAAGACCGGTAACACCACAAACTTATTTAACCACCTTACCCGTGCTCACTCTTTGGACCGCAGCCGTATTCGCCAACGTCCGCCAACCGCAGCACCACCGCACAAGCAGCTGACCACCATGCAGAGGTATCTGCTTCAGTGCCTGATGACAAATCATCTAAAAGGCACGAAGACGTAACGGAGGCAGCGGCATATCATATGGCTAAAGACATGCTTCACTGAGCACTGTGGAGAAGCCAGGTTATAAACATCTCTTATACGTACTTTTTTTTTTTCTTAAACACACTTGCAATAAAAATATAATTGAATAGTTCATGTATGTTTAGAGTAAGAAGAGTGACTAAAGTTGCTCATATGTCTAGGCTGGTTTTACAGTTCAGTCAGTGTTACTGTACTGTCTATCATGTTTGTTTGTTTGTTTGTTTGTTTGTTTGTATGTTACAGATGTCAAGTCTACCTCAGTTTCTGCTATGTTTCCAAAACAATGCACATATTTGAAAACATTTTATTCACCAGAAGGTGAAGCAGCTTGTGAACTTTCTGCACTAAACCTGCAGAAAAAAGTTCTCAGGTTTCTCTCTGTTTACATTTTTACACTTTTTTTTACATTTATTATTTGAGTGTTTTTCATGGTTGTGTTGACATTTCCTTTCCTTTCTGCCTTGATAGCTGAGGGCATTATAATCAGAGGAAGGTTAAATTTAAAATAAAAATGTTTAAATTGAATGTATTTTTCTCCTGGTCCTTATTTTAAATAGGTCATAAAAAATATCAATAATTATCAATATCGACCAATATAAAATACTTATATCACAATAGAGTTTTCAGCCATATCGCCCAGCCCTACGTACAGCCCTGTTCCAGCATGTAAGGGCCTACTGCAGATCTACACGCTGCCACACTTGCTCAGGTAGTTCCTGTTCAAGTTTGTGCTTTCATCATTCAAATTTCACTCATTAATCATTAATGTACCACAATCCAGATCATAATTCTCGTAAATTGCCTTGAATGTCAATGAATACACAAGTGGAACACCATGCCACCAAGCCCTGAAGTGCAAACCAAACAATGAATCCAATTTCTACAGATGACATATTGCAGCCTGTGCATGCAACTCAGACAATTAAATGAAAAATGAGTAAACAGAGAGTAAATAAAAAAGCTATGAACCATGGTAGGTGCAACAAGCACTGTAAAGCCACATAAGATAATCATCCTGACATTTCATATAGAATCAGTAGACACACACATTAAAACAAAGGAGAAACTACAGTTTTCACAGACTTTGCAGCAAAAACTCACAAAACATTGCTGAGCAATGCAGTGGCTGTTTACGTTTTCATCTGGAGAGTAAGTTCAATGAGTTTGTTGTTGTGCTAACCAGTCTGAACATCATTCTGGGAGACTTGTGCACTACAAAGTTATGCACAATCTTCTCTAGGTTCAAATTAGCTCATTCATTCTCCAAGCATATTATCACCAGTCTTCTCAGCCTCTCTGCCACTGCACTCCTCAAAGTTTTCAAAAATTTTGAACTGAACAAGACTCTGTAGTCACAGCTCTGACAGAATGACATTGCCAAAACATTAGGAAGGCCTAATACACCTCACTGATCGTCAAAGTTCCTCAGTGAACACACGTCACCGCTGGAGGATCTGTCACGAGCATGTTAGCATTTAGCATATTAGCCAGAGCCAGCATTCAGCTGGTATGTGTTTGATTTGGGGCACTTGGCCTGCTTGACAGATGGCACATTGAACCAGAGATTAATGGGAGCAGATTTGACATTTTTTGACTATGCTCAAGTACAATAATGCTATCTTTATTCCATGATCATATCTTGATTTCTATCCGATCTAACTGTTCACTAACAGCTTGGCTGGCCCACAGAGTGACTGCAAACCCAAACCCCCTGACCCAGTGAATGTACACAATCAACATGTATGTTTTAAGAGAGTAACATAATAACAGTAACTCAAGGTCAGTTATTTTTATTTTATAGTGGTGAGGGATTGAGAGAAAACCAGTGTCACGATACTTACTGAGTCTAATCTTGATATCAGCATTGATTGTCTAAAAACCTATTCTGTCTATTTGTGACACATTGAACTTGACAAAGGTGACATGTGACTGATAATACACAAATTTAAGAATTTCATCACAATACTACACAGAGAGCTGACACACAATTATTGCACCCTTGCAACACTCCATTCTGATTGGATGGTAGATATATAAGGACACGTCCAAGATAGCTTAATCATAGTTCTAAATAGGTGTTTCAGGTAACCATAGCGATGAAACCAATTCTTCGGTTTAGGTTACAGAACCATTATTTAATGTAATTACGGACTTTTTTCAAAACATGAATGCCAATTTAAACACCATGGGATGAGAGGGATCATGGGCTATTAGATTAGATTAGATTCAACTTTATTGTCATTGTCACAGTGCAACACAGAGACAATGAAATGCAGTTTACCATCTAACCAGAAGTGCAAAAAGTCCAACATCCAAAAAAATATAAATACATGTAAACAGTGCATGTGGCATAAGGTCTAAACAGTATATACAGTATAAACAGTGTGAGGTAGGGGCAGGTAATGCAAGTGATTTCTATTAAATCACCATGCTGGTGGACAGAGTTAAGCAGGGTAACAGCTCTGGGGAAAAAGCTGTTCCTGTGCCTACTGGTGCGGGAATGGAGGCTCCTGAACCTCCTACCAGATGCTAGGGGGGCAAACAGTCAATGGTTTGGGTGGGAGCTGTTACTGATGATGCTGCGTGGCCTTAGACACCGCTTGTGCTGGAGGTCCTCGATGGCAGTTAGCTGGGCACCAGTGATGTATTAGGCGGTTTTCACCGCCTGTTGCACGGCCTTCCACTTGGAGACTGTGCAGCTGCCGTACCATACTGAGATGCAGTTGGTCAGGATGCTCTCAATGGTGCAGCAATAGAAGCTGACCAGGATCTGACAAGCCAGGTTAACTTTCCTCAGTCTCCTCAGGAAGTAGAGGTGCTGTTGAGCTTTCTTTATCAAGGTGGAGGAGTTGAGGGTCCAGGAGAGGTCCTCAGAGATGTGGACGTCCAGGAACTTGAAGCTGGAGACACATTCAACCTCAGCCCCGTTGATGTGAGTGGGGGTGTGAGTGCAGCCTTTGGTTTTCCTGTAGTCCACAATGAGCTCCTTGGTCTTCTTGGTGGTGAGGGTCAGGTTGTTGTCGGCACACCACATTACCAGCTGCTGAATCTAATCCCTGTAGGCTGACTTGTTGTTGTTGTTGATCAGGCCTATCACCGTGGTGTCATCTGCAAACTTGATGATGGAGTTGGAGCCATGCACAGGCACGCAGTCCTGGGTGAAGAGGGAGCAGAGGAGAGGGCTCAGCACACAGCCCTGTGGGACACCACTGTTCAGGGTCAGGGTGGCGGAGGTGTGGTTGTCTAACCTGACAGACTGGGGTCTGCTGATCAGGAAGTCCAGGGTCAGAGGGAGGGCGAGTGAGGTGCTGATGCCGAGGTCACTAAGTTTGTTGACCAACTTGGAGAGGATGACTGTGTTGAATGCTGAGCTGAAGTCGATTGTTACGACCCAGCTCGCTAGGGGAAAGGAAGTAACAAAAAAAACAATCTGGGTATGGAGCAGTTTTGATGGCTTGTTGTCTGGTTTCCCTGTCGAAGGGAGCATAGAAGTTGTTGAGCTCGTCAGGGAGGGAGGCATTGCTGGTTGGTGGGGCTGTTGTTTTTGGATGATGACTGTGACCTGTGATGGCCTGGATGCCCTACCACATGCGGCGGGGGTCAGCGTTGTTGTGGAAGTGCTCCTCCTGTTGTGGAAGTGGCTATGAGGTGTAAGTTGTACACGTGGGAATTTTTCTTATCTCTACCATCCATCCCACACGACACGAATGTGACATTAGGTTCTTCAATTGAGTGGAAATCTACTGGAGGCATAAATGACCTTTAGTGCGGTCCAGCATACTTACAACTATTACTACAACTAATACTACTACTGTTTTCCATGTTTATTCATTTCATAAGTATTCTCTTGAGAGTATTATTATTATTTCGTTGTAAGGGCTTCTGCAATGCTCACAGGAAAGGAATATGTCCTCAAAATGAAAGAAATTTTGTACTTCTTGTGTGTGTGAGATTGCAAGACTGCTATATAACCTCAATGAACCACAATTTTGTTATGCTTCACAAGCAATTTAAAATTACTGTGTTTACCTAAGCTTGACTGTCTGTAGATAGATAGCTCTTCCAATGTATTGATGGAGCTACAGTATCAGGTATTATCAATAAAGCTTTGTGAACTACCATGTTCACTTGGGTTGAGATCCAGTGACTGTGAAGGTCATATGATGGGCATATGTGAATGTTCTGTATTCATGTTCCTTATGTATCAGATTTTTACTTTATTATGTCAATTGACCGCAAATCATGATACCTGGTTGTACAATGTTGTATAGTACAGTGTGCATGGTCACTAAACATCTGGAAAATCAGTTAACACCTTGTGAACTGAACCATTTCTGAGCACATGATCAAATCAGCACCAGAGCACTTATCTTACCTCCAGAGATGGGAAGTAACGATGTACAAGTAACGAAGTACTGTAACAAAGTACATTTTTTTGGTATCTGTACTTTTTACTTTTATCCGTTACATTTTAACACAAGTATCTGTACTTTTTACCCCATACATTTTCAAAACAGGCTTGTTACTTTTAATGCACGACAACGCTTAAATCATTGAAATATTATTTAGACCAGAATAAAAACATCTCCGCAGGCTCTGCCAATCGTCCATCCATCCATCCATTTTCTCCCGCTTATCCAGGGCCGGGTCGCGGGGGGAGCAGTCTGAGCAGGGACGCCCAGACTTCCCTCTCCCTAGACACTTCCCTCAGCTCTTCCGGGGGGATACCGAGGTGTTCCCAGGCCAGCCGAGTGACCCCAGCGTGTCCTGGGTCTTTCCCGGGTTCTCCTCCCGGTGGGACATGCCTGGAACACCTCCCTAGGGAGGTGTCCAGGGGGCATCCGATAAAGATGCCCAAGCCACCTCAGCTGACTCCTCTCGATGTGGAGGAGCAGCGACTCTACTCTGAGCTCCTCCCGGGTGACAGAGCTCCTCACCCTATCTCTAAGGGAGCGCCCCGCCACCCTGCGGAGGAAACTCATTTCAGCCGCTTGTATCCGGGACCTCGTTCTTTCAGTCATGACCCAAAGTTCATGACCATAGGTGAGGATAGGAACGTAGATTGACCGGTAAATCGAGAGCTTCGCCTTTCGGCTCAGCTCCTTCTTCACCACGACAGACCGGTACAGCGACCGCATTACTGCAGCCACTGCACCGATCCGTCTGTCAATCTCACGCTCCATCCTTCCCTCACTCGTGAACAGGATCCCAAGATACTTAAACTCCTCCACTTGAGGCAGGAACTCTCCCCCAACCTGAAGGGAGCAAGCCACCTTTTTCCGGTCGAGAACCATGGCCTCAGACTTGGAGGTGCTGACTCTCATCCCAGCTGCTTCACACTCGGCTGCGAACCTCTCCTCCTTGAACCAACACCTTATCGTGGTGGAGGAGTTTGAGCACCCGAATGATCCTAGAGGCTATGTTGTCCGGGGCTTAATGCCCCTGGTAGGGTCTCCCAAGGCAAACAGGTTCTAGGTGACGGGTCAGACTAAGAGCGGTTCAAAAGCTCCTTATGACAGAGAAAAAACAAAGGAAGCATACGTCGCCCGGATCGGCGTCACCAGGGCCCCACCCTGGAGCTAGGCCTGGGGTTGGGGCTCACTGGTGAGCGCCTGGTGGCCGGGTCTTTGCCCACGGGACCCAGCCGAGCACAGCCCGAAGGAGCGACGTGGGCCCACCTTCCTGTAGGCCCACCACCCGCAGGAAGGATCAGAAGGGGCCGGTGCTTTGTGATATGGTTGGCAGTCGTGGGCGGGGGCCCCGATGACCCAAACCCCGCCAATCGTATGAAACATTACTCACGGTTCCATACATCCCAGCTTGTGATTGGCTTGCTGTCCATGATCGTTCATTGGCTACAGAGACTACCACCACGGACATGGTTGTCTCTGCCCGCAGGCTGTAGGTAGCGTGCTAGCACGCTAACTCACTTCAGTAACTTGAACGAGAGATTCGTTAATGTGAGGACTATGGAACCAAACCAGGCAGCAACATGTCCGACACAGAGGAGCAGGACAATGAAGTGGTAGCGCTAAACTCTGACGACTCCACATCGGAGGACGAGCCAGATGGACGGGACGAACAGGCTACTGCCCAGAATTACCACCCATGGCCTTACTTGAAGGAAATGTTCACGTTTGTCGGCTCAAAAAAGGATTCCTGGCGACTGAACTGTGTCCTGTGCAGACCCAAAGTCACAGAGCTTCTCGCTTACAAGAATTCTCCGTCAAATTTGAAAAAACACATTAAAAATATGAAACTTGATTTCAGGAGGTGGGTCTTTTTTTAGATGTAGATCTGTTATTTATGAAAGTGTAATGGTATAAATGTTTAAAATCTAAAGTGATACAGAGCATGTCCTAACGGGTTAATAGCCTTCAAATTACCCATTATATGATGTGAGGTTAAGAGGTTACAGTTGGCTTTACACAGAAACGACTGGTAAAAAAAATACTTTGTACTTTTACTCCAAAAGTCCATTTCATAGCCTGTACTTTTTACTTTTTACTTGAGTAATTATTTCAGTGAGTACTTTTACTTTTACCAAATTCGTTTTTTTTTTTCACAAGTACTTGTACTTTTACTGAGTACAGAATGTAAGTACTTTTCCCATCTCTGCTTACCTCATTATATTGCTTACTTTTTTGTCATCATGCTTAGATCAAAGTAACAAAACTAGAAGTTTTTGTTACTTTAACACAGTGTAACTATACCCTAAACAAAAGTGCTGCTTTGCATTTTAGTTGCAATTCTGCAACACACTTGCTTCTTTATGCAACACACTTGCTGCTGGGCACTACACACTATTTCATACACAAGACACTTGGTTCATAAATGAAATCTCAGGGTACCATTGGGAAAACACATCCATTCAAAATACAAACACACTGGGTAATTGTAAATACTCACACACACACCTGAAAATGCTTACTGACAAAACTGAACACCAACCAGCCACAAATAGGCCTCAGCTAAGCAATAGTTGGTTAATGCTCCTTTTGCACCAAAAATTGGAAGTTCTGTGAAACAGACAGTACAGTATAGTACATAATGCTGTACCCTTGATTGTACTGTGTACAATCTATAGTACAGTACTGTAAATACAATAAAGTTTTGTGAAACATGCAGTGATTATATGTTTCAGTACTGTTTATGCTATATACAGTAAAGTACAGTATACACATTACTGTCAAAAAATAAGCAAACCAATAAAAAATCATGGTTGCATTTTCCTACAGAATAGCTAGAAGACCTTCTCGGGGTGGATGCAAAGCCTGTTCACCCAACAGCAGGAACTTGCCACTGTAGAAATAGAGAAAACAATGCAATCCGTCTCCACCAGCTGCGGCAACAAAAACTTACGGAAGTATTTTTGTTTCATTTTCTCTTTACTAAAAGTATACTACTGTAATGCACAGTATTGAGTTGATGTAATTTGTAACCTTACACTAAGTACTTTTTGTTTTTGGTTGTTGTGAAAACCTTGGTTGTGAAAAAAAAACATAACAGCAACAGTGTTGCACTGAGCTTCACAGAACACTCTGAAATTGAATAAAAACAGTGAAAATGAAAGACTGCAGTGTTTTATATAAAGTACACTAGTGTGTTGCTGCTAATCTGAAAGTGTATTCGTGTGATGGAAGTGTGTATCATTTTGTCATCAAATTGACATTTTGACAGAGGATTGTTAGGTTTTGATAGCACAGATTTGGTTTAAGATAGATGTGAATGCTTTATTTCCCAGTGTTCTGTCTTTGTTTACTTGTGTGTAGAGTTTTGACACAGTGAGCCAAGTTTTGCAAAAAGTGTTCAATCAAGGGGCAAAAAACTGTAATATACATGCCAGTTTAGTTGCCACCTGTATACAACTTTAAGTATAACTGGTTGAAAAATGTCAACAACATTTTGCAGACTGATACAACATAAAGGTTCTGTAGAAAAAAAAAGACAGCATAATATTTTGCCAAAAGCATTTGCTAATGCAAATTGTTAGAATCTAACTGCACACACACACACACACACACACACACACACACACACACACACACACACACACACACAAGCAACAAAGTCTCTTCCTCACTCTCATCATCCATCCATCCATCCATCCATCCATCCATCCATCCATCTCTCTGCCTCTCTGTGTGTCTTTCCTGCTCTGTAAGCAGAGCTCAGACTTGCTGCTTGCCAGTCGAATAATAAATACAGCTTGCTTGGTTCACATGGGATCACAAGCCTCTGCATTAGCATTCGTTACACATGCACACAAACACACAAATACACAAACATGGCTGACAGCAGTGACATCACCAGGCTTGTCAACCTAAACACACTCAGCCTTTATACACAGAGTCAAAGACGAACACCTTGATCCTTTAACTTGCCTGTCTTCACTTCATCTGTAGATTTCCTATTGACTGTTCTACTATACCAAAGAGAGTTTGGAGTCAGAATTTCCAAACTAATTTCATAAATATTAATATGTTTATTGTTCAATTACAGTAGAATTGGTCCAATAATTTACTATATAAACACTGATGTCAAATATAACAGCAGCTCTTTTTTCTGCAACTTAAATCTTTATTGTTGATAAATGATTAACTTCAAAATGGTAAATGGACTGTATTTATATCGTGCTTTTCTAGTCTGACGACTGCTCAAAGCACTTTTACAACACTAGCCTGCACTTATCCTTTCACATACACATTCATACAATGGCTAGGCCAACAGCTCATTGCAAGCTTTTTTAACTATTCACACACACTCACACACCAATGGCACAGCATCGGGGGCAATCTTGCCCAAGGATACTTCAACATGTAGACTGATCGACTGATCAGCACCCAACACCGACGTGTACAAAACCACTTGTTTTGTTCAAAAAACAAAATGAAAGACCAACAAGCAGCAATTTCAGATTGGCAAAGCTGCCACCACCAAAGCTTGGTATTTTACTCAATGCATAAGTTAATCATTACATTTCCACTGATGCCTACAGCTCTTTCTGAACAAAAAGCAGCCAATTTGCTTTTACATTTGCCATCATTTGATGTACTAATGAATATAATAACATTCTGTGTAGAGTTTGTGCTCTTCCTGTGCCTTCATGAGTTGTCTGACTCTCTCCAGTAGACTCTAATTGCCGTTGGGTGTGAATTTGAGTTTAAGTGGTCTGTCTCTTTCTGTAAGCCCTGTGACTGAGGTGTATCCTGCCTATAACCCAATGTCAGCTGGATTTGGTAGTCAGGGTCATAGGTTTCCTGTCCACCAGAGATTCACATTGTTGATAATTTGATATATTGGATTTATTGTGCAGCCTTTGCTGAGAAAGTAATCAGGCACCATACTCAGGCCAAATGAACAATCACAGAACTTTTGTCTACATCTGAGTTGTCCATTCTAAGTCCATCCTCCTTTGATCTGGGATGGATGTGAAGGGAGAGGGGAAGAGAGGAGGGGACTTGCTGGCAAACACCAATGAGGCCTAATTAGAGAGATTAGAAGTGGAGGGAGTGACTCACACTACAATAGCAACTCTGACCTAACTGCTAATGTTCTCCAACTAGCCCATTTAATCTAATTTACATCAATTATCTTCAGCCTCTTTGTGCTCACTTCCACCCAATCCTGTCACTTACTGCTGAATGTTATCCTTTTTTTTTCTGAGAGGCAGAGAATCAGTGCAGATGTGATGAAGGAAATGTGTGAAAACCAAAAATGAGTGTGTGTGTGTGTGTGTGTGTGTGTGTGTGTGTGTGTGTGTGTGTGTGTGTGTGTGTACACACATATAGATAGATAGCACTGATTTGATTTGTCTTATTTTACACTTTGAATGCGTGTGGCAGCACCAGAGACTCAAAATAACACCCCAAATCCCAGAAAAAGTGAGTTTTTCATAATATGGGACCTTTAATATTAATTTAATAGCTTCTTGATAACAAACAATTTTGTGATGATCAGGGCTTTGTCAGTATCTAGGAATAATGGACTCCTGGAATTTCCATTTCCATCCATACATTGATATGAAATATATAAAAAGGTGTTTTGCATAAAATATCTAAATCTAAATCTAAATTTAAATCTAAAATTTTTAATTGCTGAGTACAATTGAAATAGTGTAGGGGAGTCATTTCAAAAATAATATGTATAAGAGTGTTCAGGGTGAAGCTGCGATATGACCAGGGGTGCACATAACTGGTGCGCAGGTGCGCATGCGCCGCCAAAATGCATGATGCGCGGCACATCAAACGCATTGAAACGCACATGCGCACCAACAGCTGGAGCGGCTGCAAGAGGTATTTCTTTCCGGAAAATCCCGACATGTTCGCTGCTGTCTACAACTCTTCAAAATGTCCAAGAAGCAAGCCCCGCTAAGTAACTATTTTGGTGTTCCACCACCACCTCCAAAAAGACGTCAGACTGAACCGCCACCCGAGCCGCACAACAAGAGAGTGTTCTTGGAAAAGTGGCTGCAGCAGGTCAGTTGGCTCCAAACCAATGATGAACGCACCATGATGTGGTGCAAAATATGCTGCGAACATCCCAATATGGCTGATAAAAGCAGCGCCTTTTATATAGGGACAAAGAATTTCAATCATCCACCATTTGACAAGCATGAGAAGTGCTGTAGAGCAGCCAGTTGATTTAAGTTTTTACAGTGTTGATTTCAGAGTTTACAGAAAAGACATTCAGTGCTTAAAAAGGTGCCAGTTGAAATGATTTTCTTTTTTTTCTTTTGTTTTACATCCAACAACCTTACACCACACTATACACATCCATCCACTCATTTACACTACTGATTCTACAGACTAACATACACCATCATTTGTTAATTCACCTTAGTTATGAATAAATGTTGTTTTTGTGAAAATTTATTTGACTGTGTATCCCTTTTTTTATCCATCCTGCGGGGCGGGTTCGCGACTCGCGTGCTCAATGAGCACCAAGTAACATCTCCAGGTGCTCCTCTGAGTACCAGACCAAAAAAGCTATGTGCACCCCTGGATATGACACTAAGTCTCACTCTCTCTTAGGTGAAGGTCTTTTTATGGAAGGGAAAGTGAGTATCAGCAGTAACCAGCTGGCTCCATCATCAATAGCTCAGACTAGCTTCAGTCCCACATCAGAGAGGACCTTTTCAAAGTGCTTGGTAGCAACCGGCTGCTCAGACAGGCGGAAGTGGTAGGCCGAGGTTGGGTCAACCTGATAAGGCGTTCAAACTCACTCCCTGGCTGAGCTGGGAGTCCAGAGTCTGGAGTGCGGAGAACGTCATTCCTTTGATTTGCTGCTATAGCCCAGCTCTCTCTGTGATAGAAGCTCAAATCCAGTCCATATACAATCAAATAGATGATTTCACAGAGAAACTGTGAGTGCAAAGTAAATGCACTCTGAGGCACACACAAATCCAAACACACTATTTTAAAAATGAACCCCAACTCTGAATTATCTGTCACACATTTAACCCCACAATCATCAGTCCGGATGAGCGTTTCAACCAAGACTCATAAAAATAAAGATATAATCGGGGTCCACACAGCTTAAGGATGACATTTATGTGTTTCAGTTGATAAGCATGTCAAATGCTCCAGATAGCTTATGCTGGGGTAGCTCAGGATAAGGGAAAATTGGAAACAAACAAACAAACAAACAAACAAACAAACAAACAAACAAACAAACAAAAGCATCATCCTGGCAGCAGCAAAAAAGGCACTGTGTCTATCGATGCTTAAAATCTGAATTTTGGTATTTCTCCTGCACATACTAACATGGGGCAAAAAAAAGTGAAAAAGGTGGACTGGGGAATGTTCCTGCCTCAAATGTAGGAGAGTGCTGTCAAAAGGTCTGCTTATAAAGGTATTTCTCAGCGCAGCCACTGATCATGCTGATCATAACCTGACTATCCAACTTGACTAGCAATTCATTGTTTTGAGCATTTGCAATAAATTTGGAATTTTTCAGGATGCATATGAACTGTGATGCAAGGATATGTGAAAACAATATATGGTGTTGTATCTGTCCTTTTGTTTCATTCTCTTAATTTTTTATAGCATATAGTGGTATTAAATGCAGTCACCATCACAGTCAAGTCATTGCATTAGCTGCTTCAAGTGCCCATTTACACAATGGCCATGAATAAATTCCCCATCCGTTCCCTCTTTGACTCTTCTTCATGTGGTGGCTCTGAATAAAGCTGCTTTAGTTAGAATTTTCACATTTGTGTTAAAATGTTTTCATGGCAATACAATGTGTCAATCATTGGTACATAGAGTGAAGGCTATAACTGTACAGGTACAGTACCTCAATTTTGTACATGGGTTATTCATGGAATTTCACATTTATGTTGCACATGCTCTTGTATAATGCAGCTCAACCCTTTCAGTAACTATGAAAAACGTCTTGTTTCAGCAGGCATGCATATGACATGCATGCATTTCTGCCATTTTCCATATTATTTTAAATGATTTTAAGCACGTGAAAGTGTTGGAAAATGGTCCCAGCTAATAAAAGAGAATGTTTTCTTTGTTCTTATAGCCTTGGTTTTCCATTTACCACACTACATCATTTCATGAGAATGTGATCATAAAAAATGTGATGCATTTACATTTGTCACATCAGTAACATTCATTTCATTTGAATTTTTGGTCATGTCTTTCTCTGGTTGCAGTGTGCAAAGTGTGACAATTAATAGACTATATTCAATATGCCTTTATTCGTCCCGCGAGGGGAAATTCCAATGAAAATTCCAATTCCAATATATGATTAATCAATTAATTAATACAATAATTGCCAGACTAACTGATAATGAGTGTCAAATAGTGACCCGAACATCAAAGTTTCCTCACTGACTGCAGATGTTTTGAAATGTAACACTGTTTCATCAGTCTGTAGTGTACCTACTGAAGATGGCAACTTCCATATGATGGCTGCAACTGCTGCCACATGGCTGGCATGAATGTCAGTTACCCTCCTACACTGATCTTAGTTTTCATTTCCTTTAATTATACATTTAGTTGATCTCATAACCTCCACATTGCACATAGGCTGGAGCCTATTCCAGCTGTCAATGGGAGAGAGGCAAGGTACACCCTGAACCGGTCACCAGCCAATCGCAGGGCAACATATACCAACAAACAACCATTCACACTCACACTCACACCTAAGGACAATTTCATAGTCACCAATTAACCTAATGAGCATGTTTTTGGTCTGTGGAAGGAAGCCGGGGTACCCGGAGAGAACCCACGCATGCACGGGAAGAACATGCAAACTTCACACAGAAAGGCCCTGCCCGACCTGGGGATCAAACCAGCGGAAGTCCTTAAGTTACACAATCAAATTCACTGCTTCAGAAGCTTCACCTCGCCATCACTAGTTACCAGTGTTGAGAGTTCGGCTGCTGCTGGACGGACATCTTGCCAGGCCTAAGCAAAGGATGTGGCTGAGTGAACAGATCTATTAAATACAGGAAGTGGCCAATTGTTTTGGTTTGTTTGTGGTCCAATTGGTAATGTTTGTTTAGTTATCCACTTTGTCTGTCAAATAGTCTGATCACCCAGTATATATGTTCCCCTTTGTGTGCGGTTTGTAGGGCACGTTTAGTCTTTGTTAAGTTTGTTTTTGTCTTTGTTTGGTCTGTTCAGTTTCATTCTGTTGGAGTTATAATAGCCTGAGTTAAGTTCTGTTTAGTTGACTTCTTTAATGGGCCCCAAACTTTTATGTACTGGCTAATTTTTGTCTGAATAAATCTTGTTGTGAAAATCCAGCTGAACTCCTCATGCCTGTCTGCTTGGTCCCTGTATATAATGAATATGAGATATTGCAATAAATTTGAAAAAAGAGGCAGGTTATAGCAATTTATGATAATTGCGAAACACTATTAAGATTGTGATATTTCTATTTCGGGCTGCACGGTGGCACAGCAGGTAGTGTGGGTGCCTCACAGCAAGAAGGTTGCCGGTTCGATCCCCGGGTCAGGCGGGGCCTTTCTGTGTGAAGTTTGCATGTCCTTCCCGTGCATGCGTGGGTTCTCTCCGGGTACTCCGGCTTCCTCCCACAGACCAAAAACATGCTCATTAGGTTAATTGATGACTCTAAATTGTCCGTAGGTGTGAGTGTGAGTGTGAATGTTTGTCTGTCTTTGCATGTGGCCCTGCAATCGGCTGGCGACCGGTTCAGGGTGTACCCCGCCTCTCGCCCATTGTAGCTGGGATAGGCTCCAGCCCCCCGCAACCCCGAAAGGGATAGGCGGTATAGATAATGGATGGATGGATGGATATTTCTATTTCTACACACTATTTTTCCTGTAGAGTGGAGCAATGCACTGTCTTCCCAGATAATAAAGTTGTGGTTTGGTCTCCATGCTGCAAAGTTCAAAGTCTTGTTTTATCATTCTCCTGCCAGCAAGAGAGGCAAGAGGAAATATGACAATATTGTGTTACCAGCCATTTGCACTGCAGCTTAAAACACTAGTAGTGTGCACATTCCTACCTTCTGCATTCTCTTCTGAGTAGAGCATTTAATGCATCATCTTTACCCACCAACCATACAGTTTAAAACAAGGTGGGATCAAAGCCTGGCACAAATCATAATGGACAAACTGTGTATCAATTCCAACAGGGTTATTTGATTCAATGTGTGACTCAGACAGCAATACCAAAAAGGACGCAAGAAATCTGGACCCCCCCCATCTCGATGAGAACATGCTCTCCCTGCTAATTTCCATCCCCTAAAAGTTGAAACAAAGTGAGGAGTAGTGTGAACAGTGGGGCCATGGCAAGGACAGGGAAATGTGCGACTGTGAAGAGCCTGCAAGCAAGGCAAAATATGTGTGTGTGTGTGTGTGTGTGTGTGTGTGTGTGTGTGTGTGTGTGTGTGTGTGTGTGTGTGTGTGTGTGTGTGTGTGTTTAAAGTGTCAGTGTATCTGCTAATTTTGGCAAATAGGCCTGGGAATGATTTTGCTGGCTAAAACAGGGCTCCCTGGTTTTATGGTAATTAGATTTTGCTTTTGGTTGGCTCGCCCGGCGCCTGTAAACATCATGTCACTGCAACAGTCTTTGGAGTGACACTGCCTGAGAGGCCTTTTTCATATGCCACAGCCCAAAACAGGGCCAGGCCTGACACACAACTCGGGTGAGGAGAGGGGAAAAATTAAAAAGCAAGTGATGTCAGTGGAAGATGAAGGCAAAGAAATATACAGAATATACTGCTAAGTGTACAGGGTAATTTCACATTCCCTGTACATACATACATACATACATTCCCTTTCAGAGCAGTGAACTCTACACATTGACAAGCAGTCTGCACTACATCCAACAAAGATCTCTCCTTAGAGGAAACTGATGTCCTCATGTGAACAATACAGAATTAGCAAGAGTGAATATAGTTGCTACTAGGGATGAGCGAGTACATCACTATCTGTATCTGTATCTGTTCAGCCATCTAAATTATCTGTATCTGTATCTGTACTTGGAGTGGGTGTGGTTTCACCGAAAATAGGTGGGGCTTAAATCTGTACATTATTTTAAGTCTGAAATTGATATGGATTGATCAGAAGTTGCTATATTTATTGTTTATTTGAAAACTATTTACAGAACAGCCTCATAATTGAGATTCAAATCAATGTTTTTGATCACAAAAGTAAGAGAACAATTTCCAGAACAAGTTAGGTAGTAAAAATTTATTTATTTTTACTACCTAACGTTCTTGGCATTATTTTCCCCACACAAAGTTAAACAGTGTTGATTAAGGTGTCTGTGTGTGTGTGTGTGTGTGTGTGTGTGTGTGAGTGTGTATGCGTGCTATGTAACAGTTAAAATATCTACTGTATTCAAACCCTATAAAAAGCCTATATACAACGGTATATAAAGCTGAATTTGTAATATTTATTGTATTATATTTATTTTTATGAACTGCAGTGAGAAAGTGTCACTGCATGCAGCCATATGCAATAACAATATTAATATAGGCTACTTTGTGTGTTCCGCTATATGTGTGCACGTGTTTAAGTGGCCTGTAAGACTGCTTATTTTTTAATGATCTGTGTGAACTTGGTGATTCATGCAAACATTCAGTGATGGCAAACAGGGAAATAATAAGTCAGCCTTGTTCACTGTATTCTTCTCAAAAGTACCGCCTTCAGCATGAGCACGGATATTGACGAGTTTTACTCGTATCATGATCGGACTCGTCAAGAATGCTTTATCCGTACCGGATACTCGTCTGAAACGAATATTTGGCTCAACCTTAGTTGCTACACATTTAGCTACATTACTGTGATTCAAGCAAATACACCTGCCCATCTTAACAGTTCTGTCTCATAAGAAAGAACTCCAAAGACAAGATGAAACAGCAGGGAGAGTACTTCAGGACAATCACTTGGACAGCCCCTCCCTCTGTGTGTCATGATTTACAACTAAAATACTGCAGAGTCTATCAGCTGATCCTTCTACCATCCTACTATTTTGGTATGTGGTGGAAGAAGCCTATATTAGGAAGTATAGTCTACATTCTATAAAGAGTCTAATGCTGAGGAATGCCGTCATTCCAGACTTGTTTGGCCAGTCCCACAGGTTTTAGCATGTATGTATGTATGGAAAGGTCAAGGTTAAAATGAACCAATGTATCCTGATTGGCAAGAGACAGGACACAAACCATAGTTTCCTGTGGCTACGTTGGGTTGTACCACACAGGAAAGTGATGTCAGGGTACATTAAGTCTACTTCTGTATTACTCCAGCTAACACAGAAGAACTGGTTGTGTGATGTCAGAAAGTAAACTGGCACTGGTTTTCTGATTACAATTAAATATATTTTGTTTTACCTGGGTAATCATCAGTGCATATTCTCTTTTAGGATCACAGCAAATCTACAAGCTAACAGGCTGTTAGGAGCACACACTCTTTCTGTTACTATCTGAAAGATCGGGTAGTTTTAGTTGGATCCCCAGGTTTATTACCAACAACGGGTACCATACAGATGCAGCAGCCTCGAAGCCCAGCCGGCTGCCAGCCAGCTACCAGTCCCCCCCTCCTCTTGGGGGTGTGCCCAGAATCCACTATAAACACGCCTCTTCATTCAATTGCAGGGTGTCACCAGGAGATGGCGTGTCCCTCACAGGAACACATCTCAAGGGCAAAGATTTTTACTCCACTACATTCATCTGCTTTAGTAGGCTTATTTGTAGTTAGGCAGTCACAGTTACTCAACTATTTTACGTTGATTATTTAGATCAACTTAGAAAAATATTTCTCGCACAAAGTCTTAAAAAAGTCATAAATGTGTTTTTCCATCAGCCTGTTTTAATGCATATTTTCGATTTGCAAACAGAAAATTCCTAAGTTTTTCTCTTACAATATACTGTATGAATGTTTTTGTGATTGTTGCAATCAAAAAAAACAAACTCATGTAAAAAAGTTGTATATAATCACTTCCTATATGATAATAACCATACTTCACATTACAGAAACAGTCGAAAAGATTCAGTTCCCATCTTAAAAAAAAAAACAAGTTTTAACTTGAGAATGAGAAGCATCAGCTCAAAGTTATGAAATCATGTGGCGGAGATTTGGCGCAGTTGGTAGAGCGTCCGCCCCATGTATGAAGCTCTCTGCAGCGGCTACGGGTTCGATTCCGTCCTTCAGCCCTTTGCTGCATGTTATCTTCTTTGAAAAAAAAGTTACAAAATCATTCCTGAGTCATAAAAGTGATGTAGCTTTACAAAACAGCCTGTGACTCCAAGAATAAACAGGCTCCATCTGTTTACATAGAGTTTGCTTTTGATAATTATCAACAAAAATGATGACCTAATTTTACTTTACATGCGCTGGAACAGAGACAGAGCTGCAGGAGCAGAGCGCGTCATCTGGAGATTCCAGGGCTCGCCTATGTTTTCCGCAACAGGCGCGCGGCTCTGGGCAAAAATAGACCAGGAAGCGGCCAGGAGACAGTCATATTAGTATTGGTTGAATATGCGCTAATTTTTGCGATCGCAAGATTTCCCGGTCG
The DNA here is from genome assembly GCF_039877785.1 of Chaetodon trifascialis. Taxonomy (NCBI): domain Eukaryota; kingdom Metazoa; phylum Chordata; class Actinopteri; order Chaetodontiformes; family Chaetodontidae; genus Chaetodon; species Chaetodon trifascialis. The sequence continues at coordinate 30,947,244 of NC_092058.1, read as the reverse complement.
GACTGATAATATACATTTTGATGCATGAGGGAGGTGGGAAAGTTGGCTTATCCATAAATGTAATTAAGTGTAATGGAAACATTTAGTGAAGTCTATAAAGTAGCCAGCGACACAATATTAATATCTGTGGCACAAATTGATTTTTAATTACTGGAGGTACGCGCTCCCCTCAGCCCTCCACCTATTTTACTGGCCATAGCTAGTCTGTGGGACAGTGGGGGCTGGGAGCCTGTTTGGCTGGCGACCATCCATTGAGTTAGAACAAAGGATACACTGTAATGCAAATAATGACTTTTCACGCCCGTGGTGATGATGCGCGATGTGTCAGTGAAACTACAGGTTTACTCAGCTCTGAAATGTGCCGGGAGTTAATCGCTTCAAATGCACAAATGCAGTGAAGTTCACAAACCACCAACAGTTTATAGAATAGGATGGACTGTCTATCAGTGGCCATTAGAGCAGCTCTCTAATAATTAAAATAGATGTCACACTGTGCGGAAGAGCTTAATAAGTTAACAAGAGATTTGGCCACGACAGCTGAAACAATGAAACAATTGGATTTATACTTTATCCAAAATCGGGGTGAAATATTGCATGCCACGGATTAGACAGATACAGAAATCATCATCTGAGAAATACTCATGATACTGATTTCACTGTTTATTGGCCATTTTCATGTGTGTGTGTTAACTGATTGGCCAATAAAAACAAGTAGATTGGCCCATCTACATCGGCCCATTGGCCCTTTATGCCCCACAACATTGTTTTTTTTCATGGGTCTGATTGGCCCATTAGGATTATTCATGATTGAATGTAGGTGTCCGGGCGGGGGATGAGGCTCGCTGGCTGCGGAGGGAGAGTTGATGTTGTAGTAAGAACCTGTCTGCCTGGTCTAACATGATGAAGTCATGTTGAACATTTCTGTTTCCCAAAAAAACATTTATTTGAGGTGCAGCGGCACAATATTAATATCAAACACGCGTACAACGCCTGACGTAAAAAATGCATTCTTGGTGTGCTTCTGAGCACTATGTTTTCCCGCAACTTTTTTTTAATAGTTACTGTTTATATTCATTGCGTGAACAGTCTGAAAAAAGAGACAGAGACACAGAGAGGAGGACACAGACAGTCACACAGACAGAGTGATGAAAAAGATCAGTGATAATTAACTACAGTATATTAAGCCTATGATGTTGAACATCGCAGTGCGCAGTGCGAGCCGTCTGCGGCGCTCCGCAGCCGCCTGTGAAGGCGAACGAAATCTGGAACCTTTCAGCTCAATGACATGACTTTGAAAGCATCAAGTGACTTGTTTTAACGAATTTCGTTAGATTAAAATATGTAGAACTGTAAAATATCACTTCCATGAGGCTGTTCAGTCAGACATTAACAGATCACAGGCTGAAAATTGGCATTTCATCCTCCCGTCTCTCCCTCTTCAGCGCACTGTAAATGATTTCTGTCCAGTAATATACAGTACACACACATACAGAAACTGCGTATTGCTGGTCACCGCATCAAATAGCGACCCGCAAATCTAAAATGCGCTACAAACAGGAAACCCACCAACTGAAAAGCAGAGTGACTCCGCGAATCAGGCAGAGTATTAAACATTTAACTGTTTAGCAGTTCAGAATGCTAGAAAAACGCGACGCACAACTTCTGTTATGATCTGTCATGATTAATTTTCTGGGCACAAATCACTCGGCACGCGGAGATGCGCTGGGAGCCTCTCCAAAGGTGGAGAGAGATGTGGAGGAAAAGGCAGGATGGGCAGATGAGCAGATCCAAGAAGTTTGTGAACGAGCACTACAATAATGTGGATGATTAAGCATAATTATATTTAAAAAACTGCACAGGGTGCTCTACTAGACAAGCAGTTTTTCTTACAGCAGTGGAGGCTATGTGCAGATCTAATGAACGACTCAGCAAAGCTGACACGGTAATAATGACTGCTCCTCCTGGTGGACTGATCGAGCGAGTGCAGGTAGTTTCCGCAAATGGAGCTTAGGGGCGTTACGAGTTGGCCCCGCGCCGATGACGTCATCGCGGGGGATCTCATTACAGTCACGAACCCGCCTACTGCAGAGCAGGGACCGGTCACGGACCCGCCAGGGCCCCAGCATGAAATTGGGGGAATTTCGAGGCCGCTCCATCTGTACAACGAGAAAGCAAAATCAGAGAGAAACGCAAAATCTACCCAAAACACAAGAGTCTACTACACCGTGGCAAGCGGGTAGGAACAAAAACACTATGTAGGAAACAAGGAACAGAAACACGAGAGGAAACTAGAAAACACGAAATAATTAAACAAGATTCACTCAACAGCAGCAGAGGAATAATAACACGACTAGGAAATGAGACAAGGTACAGGCTGGAAAGTTTGACGCACGGGCTCAAAACAATCTGGCAGTGAGGCAGAGCCGCCACGCTGCTTAAATGTGGGGAGAACTATCTGATGAGCATCAGGTGTGCTGTCAGCCCTCTGCTCAGCCCGGCCACACCTCCCCTGCGGAGGACAGAGAAACAGAAAAACCAAACCAAACTCCAACAGAAAAGAACAAAACAATACAGGTCACAAGCAAACTGTAAGACTTTCTGTTTCTCATTGAAATGATGAGTAAGTATTCAGAAAGCTGAAAAAACAAAACATGAATGGTAATGCCCTGTTGTGGAAGCAGACACAAATGTCTCCAACAGATAATTCCTAATTCAAACACTGTTTGTTACCATTTGGCAGTGGCGAGAGGGCGTGTAATGATTCTGCTGACATCATAATAGGTCACTATTACACTACACCTACATTACCTTTAGTCTAACCTGATCGTTGATTCAGGTGTGTTATGGCAGTAGTGGTTGATGTAGCCTCTCACCCTTAAGTAGAGATAAGGAACGAGTTCCAAAGGTCTGTTAAATTCCTAATCCCAAGATTTTTTTTTTTTGATTTTTTTTTCATTTTCAAACTTGTAGTACACAACAAACACTGATATCACTTATCTTTTTTTGTGCACATGCCTGTGGAGTCACAAAAGCTTTATCCAACTTTGTTTTCACACCTGTAAATAGATTTTGAAATTGGTGGAGATTGCCTTTAGGCACCCAACTTTTTTGTCCAATATTGTCCTTATAAATGTTTAAATAAATAAATTCTATAAATGTTTTTTTTTACACAGCAAAGTGGCTGTTTTCCATGTAACATCTGCCGTTTACACGTGAGGAGAAGGCATGCCACACACACATGCAATGCAAAGGAAATGGGATTACGCAGTGTCAGTTTATTCATTTATTTATCAATATTTATATTCCTTTTTCCCCCTCAGCGCCATAGTGGGGTTATCTGGCCATGGGTGTAAGACGGATAAAAAAGAAGAAATGGGTCTAGGGTTAATAAAATTAATAAAACAGTCAATCAGTTTATTGTCATTTATCAATCTGGTTCATTGTTTAAATGTTGTTTTTCTCTGTTTCCTGTAATTAAATGTTGAATCCCTTTTGGTCTTTGAACTGTTAGTGAAACTCAGAAAGCTGATTGTTGATATCCCTTCAGCCTCTATAGTCATTGTTTATTAAATTCTATTGACTAAACAATGAATTGCTTAAAATGAAAACAGGGATTAATTGCAACTCTAAATGAAAACAGAATCGACAGATTACAGAAATATACGGACCTAATAAGAAAAGGCAAATTACAACATGCATTGAATTAGAAGCAAAGCTTTCTTGCCTATGGCACACACATTGAATTACTTTATTGTCCTCCTCTCTCCCTCTCTTAGTCTGGTACCTAGGAAGTACCTCAAGAGCGTCAGGCTTGGCTGGTTTCCATTCGATTTCCCCTGTGGGTCATCCATCGGCTTGGGGACATGGCGAGCTGGAGCACCAAGCCCTGAGGTGATTAATGGAAGAAAGATGGCTGCAGTTCGCAGCGTAAATCCAAAGGTGTTTCAGGTGGAACATGGGTGCTTGTCTAGCAGTGAGGAATGGGGGAAGACTTCAACCAATCCAGCTCTGAAATCCTCTCCCCCTCTCTGTCCTTACCCCAGTTTCAGCAAATGTCTCAAAACAGAGGAGAGTCGCAACAAAAAGGGGGAAGCAAAGATGGAGAGGGGAAGTTAAAATGAAGATTTTTTTTTTACAACACCACAAATTAGAAAGTAATCACAATAGAACTCAGAAGATAAAACAAAGAGTGACAGAGGCTGAGAGAGCTAGAGTGGAAACCTATGCACCCTGGGGAGATATTAGTGAACCCCATCTGTTGAACATCTGGCGCGAGGAGCCAAATGCTGAACAGCGTGCTCAGGAAATCTTGAATCTAGCAGCCATGCACTCACAGAGGGCAAGACAAGCTTCAGTCCTGCTGAGACTGATGATAACAACCAGATAAACCCTCCACTCATCATCCTCTTAACATGTTCTCCTTACCATAAGATGAGAGAATATGTCTAGATCTGCAATTCATGGTTAAATAACTATCTATTGATGATTCGAAATCAGTCGATCTATTATGTAACCTTTACAGAGTCAAATATACTAACAAATACCAATGTCAAGCTCAGGCTAGAGCCCAAAGTGACCTCTTGAAGGTAAGTTTGACAGTCAAATCCCCAGATACTCAATTTATGATGACATCAAACTGAATTTCTCATAGCAGTCAATCAACTGATCAAAATTAAGTTCAAAATAAAAATTACAGTAGTTTGCAGTTTTTAATTTTTGGATTGTGGTTCTAGCTGGTGGTGGACTCAAAAAAGGAAAAAAAATTACTCCTTTACTGTGGCAGATGTCATGGATACAACTGTACTGTATCAAGTCACGTTTGACAACTCTTGTCTTTCACAATCTCGATTTGAGACTCTTGATAGAGTCCATGGCACTGCCCTCCACACTGTTTGTGCTGTATATTATCCTGTTGAAACCTCCATTGCTCAATTCATTAATATGTTTGGTTCACAATTCAGCTGGACTTGTCCATCAACACTCAGACATAACTCGACAGTCGCATTAGATGATTTATCTGCAAGAATCAGTCACAGTCAGACAGAAGGTTTGTCTTGCACAAACCAGTTAATTTGACTTAGTGTAATACATGCTCTTAGCCAGTTGGTCCCTGGCAGCAGTCACAGACAATTATTTTGTTCCAGTAAAGCACATTATGTGATCAAATTGCCCAGAGCAATATTTTTGGTCAATTACTATAACATGATCTCTATGCTTTATTTTTTCTCCATGAATTGGATTACCTGTCAGAGTCTACAGCTTCTGTCCATATGTATCTGGGGGAAGGACAGGTGGAAGTGATTTCGGGGAGTGAGAGGTCCTTGATGACTGAAGTGTGACTGCATTATGGGAAAAGTCAAAGTTGCTATTGGAACCCCAAACCCGTTCATTACGAAACCCGTGGCAAGTCCATTCAACTGACAGGGTTCATGCCCAACTTCAATTCAGCTGTCTGGCTCGCCCTGGAGCTTATCTCCTTTGTCACAATATCAACTCTTCTCTTACTTCTCTTTACAATTGCATGTTCAGTTCAACAGCCAGATTTTATGAACCAGGTTCTTGTAGCTAGATGGTAATGAAAATAAGTGTGTTGATGTATTGGTCAGTCTGGTTCAACTGAAGTATCTCAGCTGCTGGATTGATTGCCATGAAATTTGTTAAAGGCATGTTTGTGAAGATTCTCATTCGTCTAGGTTGTGATACTTCACAGCGATTTACAAAGGCAACTGGACTTTGAGGTTCTACAAGACGTTTCGCTTTTCGTCCGAGAAGTTTCTCACAGACATGTATTTTTCCTTTATTGTGACTTAGAGATTCTTTCTTTTTTTTTTCCTTCTTTCTTTTTTTTTTGGTTCAGAGTACCATGTCTTGTCAACTATTAGAAGGACCACACTGCACTTTCGATTTACTTCACCACAACTGATAAGCATCAAAAACAAAATTTGGACCTCAAATTTTGTCCAACTAAATTTTTATTTTTTACTTAACATGAGAGCCTAACAGACCAGATTTGATGATGATGATGTTTCTGCTTGAATGCCGGAGACATCAGGGTTCTGCAGCTGCATTTTGGCCAAAGCATTTCACCTCTTTTTCTCTCCACGCGGACTGTTTACAAGCATGCAATTAAATCCCACTCAGCAATACTACTCAGACTACAAACAGAAACCAGACTGCTTCCGGTATCAAGCTCTTACAACTTGCTTACAGATTCTGCATTCATATGTAGTTGGAGATATTTGTAGAGATTAGCCTGTCAGTGATTCACCTTTTCACATTACCGTGCTAATTTGTATGTGCTAATAAGGAATAAGTAATTTTAATACAAAAATTAACCCAGTTACAGTGTGGCCAAATCCTCCACCACCCTTATCTCACAGAAGAGGAAGTTGGCTCGGAGACTGAGAGACAAACGCATAACATGAAGTAAAAGAAGACAGCTCTAAGAGGGCAGAGTACCAAAGAGCAGAGGAGCTTAAAGCACAACAGAGATGTAAGATAGAGAGAGGGAGAGGTCACTAGAGATTAAGAAAGGAGAGGGCATTGCTGCTTAAACCACCTCCCACTGGAACAAAGACAAATTGGGCTATGCTTGCTATGCCCCCCAAGTCCCTATCTCTCTCCTAGGAGGAAGCCAGCATCTCCCAAGCATTAAAGTGGAAAAACCAACGCCAGTGCAAGAATTTAATGAGGAGGGCTCTGCACTGTTCTCCGCACAGTGTGTGATACAACTCTTCTTGGCATGTACTGATTTTCTCTCTTTCTCTCTTCTTTATACACTGTCCTTATTTCCACTGCCTACACCAGAGACATGGAGTGGATATCTGGGCTTGAAACCAGCCCAGGCCCACTCAGTCACAAGTGTTAGGATGCAAGAATGCCATGCTTACCCTTGGCTTTGAGTATTACTCTATCAACCTTCTACACACCAATCATGTAAACTATCACAAAGGTCACGCGACCACTTCACACAAGAAATATAAATATGCACTTATTATTGGGCTGCTATTGTTATGTCATTTAAAGTACTAATATTCTCATATTTGGGCAATTTATGTTTACCTTCATTGAATTAATGGATAATGGATGGATGTTTAGACACTGGTACAGATCCAGGATGTGTTAAGCAAAGCTTTGGAAAAAGACTGGAGGCTAGGGAAAATGCTAACCAAGCTCAATCAAAGTCAAATAAAAACACAAAAAAACTTCAAACTAGGTTTGGAACTACTGATTATTGCATTATTTATTAAATCTCAATGTTTTTTCCTTGATTAACAGAAGTGACAGAAGTGTGAAATAAGTTTATGTATGAAGTAGGTCTTGCATGGACATGCTTTTGTGTATCTGTATGTGCTACACTGAATGGCAAATATACATATGCATATTAGAAAATAAAAATATACATTTGAGTATGTCATGACAACATAACATTAATGTACTTTGACTCTGTATAAGTTTATTTCAAGTGCACCATTATGCAAACAGCGTTTCAACAAATTTCCTGAAAATTCGGTTGCGGACATGCATAGGCTGCGGACTGCTGCCGCACTCACAGGAACCAGAAAAGGAAATAATTCGCGGCTTAACAAATATGGAGAAGGGTGAGCAACTTTTACATGGACATTTTTATTTTAAAGTTTTTCCAGACAGTGGAGTCAACATAACCAAAGTTATTTGTAACCACTGCAAAGCTGAGTTTTCATATCACCGGGGTACTTCCAGTCTGAAATATCACCTAAATGCGGTACACACAAATCACTCAATGAAACAAACAACGGAGCGAGGCTTCGGCAGACTACGTTAGATGCAACGTGTGGGAGAAGTATAGACAAACCAAGGCAAAACAAGCTAACAAATGCCATAACGAAGTGGATAGCTACAGACCGCAGGCCGATTTGAGTTTTTGACTGAGATTCTGCAAAGGAAATGCAGTATAAACATGGACTTTACAGACTAGTCCCCTGTACAGTAAATCCCAGCTGTGAACTTTTTTTGTGCTTCACCTCACTCTAACAGGGACTTTTGGTACTGAACATAGAGTGGTTATGCTGGTCCCTGATAACAGAAAAATGTTTCTGCTGTTACCTCAGAAAATTCCTGTTTTAATGTTTTGATTGTGGCTCAGGATTTTGTGGGCATTTTTTGGTAACAAACAGGATAACATTAATGCCCTGGCAGTGGCAATAAGCTTTAGTTTTGTATTTGCTTTGATTACATTGTTTAAGTTGAGATTTACACTAAATATTATATTTAACTGGTACTGTATAAACAAAATGCTTATGTTAAAAGTGTTTGCACAATAAATGTTATAGCACTTTAGTTCATATGGCAATACATTTAAAATACAAGTGTGCTATACACTACTTTTGAATTCATTATTGGATTTTGCGTATAACAATGTGATTAATGGCAGGGAAATCATTAACCACAATTAAAACTTTTAAACATTGCCCAGCCCTACAAAAAATATATTTTACTCTTGTATATTTATTAAACATATGCTTTCAATCTACATAAAATAAGTACAAATGTATAGAAATGTACTGGAAAAACACTAACTTAACTATACATTTTTTCACTTGGGTGGAAAGAGCACAGAGTCACCATTGACTGCAGTACAATATTTAATTATTTTCCTGGGTACAGTAACTCTTAATGCTATTCTATTAGAAACTGAAGGCAAAAAATTTATTTAAGAAGTGGGATACATGAGAGCTTGCAGTCAAGGGGAGGAGGGTGGTCTGTGGTAAAAGCAGGGGGAGAAGTTGATGGATAAACACTGCATGGAAAACCACATTTCCGACCAGTAAACGCCCGCGAAGTTCGCTGATTATCGGCAATTTCCGGCCAGTTTACGGGGAAGTTTGCCCGCTCCGAATATCGTTGGAAACGGACCCTCTTACCTGCCAAGACAATCCAATGTGCTCAGCAGTTTCTTCTCTAAATTGTTTGGACTTTCTGGATATGGTCGCTCTGCAGCCAGGCCGTCCACTCGTCGCAGAGGAGTGCCTTCTGGGGTGAACTGAAGACGATGTCGGTCATTGTATGAACAGAGTTAAAGTTTAGCAGGACCCGAACCCTAAATTTTCTGATCCAAACTCCACTGATAAAATAGGACTCATAGTAATGCGTCTTAGAGAGTTCCTGGTCACAATGCTCACAGACGCGCCGAGGTTGTTTTCTGCTGACGTCATTGCGTCAGAGGAGGTGTCCAACCATATGTGCGGTCACACTCTCAGAATTTCTTGCGAGACAATTTTTGTTGTGTAGAAAGAAAAACATGCTGTGATTTTGCTAGGTATTTTGATTTTCTATTTTTGTACCTGCATATTTTATAAAACATGTTAACTTCTTTTAACTGTTTTACATCATTGAAAATTAAAAAAAGAAAAGTTACTTTGGTGTATTCCCTTTTTATTCCTACTTAAAGAATCATCAGTGGACTTACTCTGCTGGAATTTTGCAAGCTAATCACACAAGCATTGTTCATCTGGTGTTGTGGTGGCAAAATGCGAAAAACTGTGATGTGTCCAAGAACTGTAGATGCTTTAATTTTCACAATTTGATTTAGCAATTTAAGTAGAAAATGAAAATTGAGAGTCAGGACACTTATCCTGTATGTAACCTATAAAATTATTTAAAAACACTTTTAAATCCTTATGAAAAAAAAAAAAAAATCTTTGTATTCTGAAGGCACAGAAAACACACACACACACACACACACACACACACACACACACACAATCCCAATTTGCATTTGTATAGCTTGCAGCATTTACATTTGCATTTTAACACACACCCTCACAGTCACAGGGGCTGAGAGAGAACTTCCATGGCAATATACAGTGACAATAATTGACGGAAATGCTACTTTTCATGCAGTGAAACATAACCAACACTGGTCTGACTGAGTGCTAAAACAAGCCTTCTGGTGATAATCCATAGTAAGCGCTATGAGGGCTACAGCTGAGCTATGTATTTACTTTCATTAGTAATTGGTGATATGAGTGTATTTATTAGTCAAACCAGATGCAGAGTTACAGAGGAAAACTGCACGCACCATGCTTAGTGAAATTCTTTTCTCTGCTTTTATCCCAAGTCCTCCCTCCGCGGCAGACCAGGAGCGATGGCTGCCAGCCGACAACGGCGCCCGCGGACCCAGTTGCAGGTGGTGATCTTCTTGCATGTTTTTAGTGGGTTTTTTTATGGAGGATACCCCAGGTGAACATTCAAACTCCACACAGAAAGGCCTTCCTCAAGCAGGCATGGTGGACAGCAGAACAGGCAGGAATCGAACCCGGGACCTTCTAGCTGTGAGGCGACAGTGGGTGGACTGTCCCATGTGCCACATAAGGACTGTCCCATGTGCCACCTTGCTTTGGCCCACGGTCCACTGTTAAGTTTCAGTTTTGGCCTGGGGAATACCAAAGTCAGTAGAATTTGTCCATCTTCTTTCCAGTCCACCCATTTTCAGTAATGTCAGTCTGGACCAAAGTGGCCGACTGATTTTTGAATCCCTTCAGTCAGTCTGTTGATATGGATACAAGAGCAAATGCTAAAAACTGAAGAATCAGAAGCTGTGATTACTATTTACTATGGATCCATCTCCAAAAACATTGGATCCTTTGGCCCCTAATAATGTAACCTGGTAACATCACTTCAATGGATTCAAGCTGGGACCTTGTCAATGTCACAAGCAATTTTCTTTACAGAGTAATTTAGTGAGTAATGAATAATGAGTAAACTGGTATTAATGTTTAAAATTTGTGTTCTCCTGTATTTGTTTAAAACTTGCGTGGACATCTAAATGCTTGTGGTGCCCTTTTACTGCACTCTGCTCTAGCAGCCAGATCTCAGCAATTAATCCACTGAGTAAAAGATGATAATCACTGATGGGAATGATCGCCAAAACTGCAAAATAAGGCTGTAAATTGCCAATTTGGTTTCCTCTCAGTATCTGTGTCTAAGCCAATGCTGGCTGTTTATCTTCATAAAAAGATAATATCATATATATTTCCTAATTAACAACCAAGGAGGAGGTTTTAAAAGGTGTCCTTATGTGTTAATTCATTAAAGACTTTTACTGCAAATGCTACTTAGTGGGCACTTAGCGACTGTAAGATAAGTTATTGTGTGTGAAAGCATGTGTATGCGTGCATGCAAACATTTTTCTATTCTGTTGAGAAATGGAATATAACTCCAATAGTTTGGGCTGTGTTCAGAATAATAATCTGCGGTTACAGAAGTGTATTAATGTGACCAGAGATGGGAGAAACCCATCAACAGCACAATCAAAACTGCTGTATGACAAAAGAGAGAAAGAAGAAAGAAATTAGGACAAAGAAAGTAAAGAGAATGAAATAATAAAATTTTGGGTAAAAGCAGGGTTAGAAAAAAAAAAAACTACACAAAACAGGAAAAAAAATGGATAAATGAGAAACAAGGAATGGAAAGAAGGACAAAAGGGAAAGCAGGACAGAAAGAATGCAGAAAACGGAAGAACAAAAGAAAATAATTACTGGAATAGTAGAACGTACAACAGAGTACAACAAAATAAACACTGACTAAATGGAAAAACAAAATGCGGGTAAGGGAAGAAAAGAATAAAGAGGTAAAGAGTCAAAAAGTTTACAGTAGAAGAACAATTTAAAAAAAAGGAACTGAGTGAAAAGCTCATTAAACTATTAAGTAAAACAGCTGTCTAACTGACACACCAAACATCATAATATGATGGTGACCTTTCTCAGTGAGAAAGCAGCTGCTTCCATTCCACTGTCAGCAGGGATGACTGATGGAAGTCGAGTGAAGTGCACTTCACCATTCAAAATGAGAAAGCGTTCTGGGCAATGGCAGGGACACCCATCTACACCTTTCAACCGGTGTATCGGAGAGCTGTCACAGCTCCAGAGTGAATGGCCACCTATCGAGCCTGACAAAAGAACACAAAAAGTCTGAAAGTCCTGACATGTACCAAGGTGGTGGCAGAAGGGGGAGGAGGGACTTTGGCCAAAAGAACCACCACATGGCAACCGTCAGGTACCTCTCTGTCAAGAATATGCCATCAAATTGCATCTTCCAGCTTCCAGCGGTCTCACAAGTTTCAATCTATGGGGCAGGTGGAATGCAAACTCTCTCTTTGACTTTCATCATGTCCATTTGTTTTCCCACCTCATCTCCTTCTCCCCTCACCTTCCAGTGCTTGTTTAGTGTCGCTGTCAGTTAGGCTTGTCAGCCTCCATGCCGGCCGACAGCCTGTCAGTCTAAGCCCCTTTTAACACTCAGCAGCCCTGCACAGTGACACAGAAGTTCCCCTGGTATTGAGCTTAGCAAAATGGAAAAAAGGGCTTGGCTGCATGCACCTCTCCAGTCTCATCAGCATCTCGTGCTGTTGTTATGTCTTTCTGTTATCTCTTTGTTTTCCCCTCTCTTTTTGTTTATGCCTGCATGCAACCACAGCCTGCCAGGGTATCTTACAGCATTTATTGGTTTACCAAGAGGGAATGGAGACAAAAGAGAGTAGAAGTGTACAGGCTTTCTTTGCCAGAAGAATATTCAACTAATCTCTTGCTCTGTAGCTGTTGCCTGTAGGGCTGGGTAACGCTTGAAATGTTTTTTTTTTGTTTGTTTGTTTGTTTTATGCTCATACAAATACAGTACCAGAGTTTTGCAACCCATACCAAACCTGTACAGTTTTTGATTTCTTACTTTTGAGAAATATGAACATATTGTATTTTTTAATTTAAAAAAAAACAACTTTTTTTTAGCTTTAAAACCCATTGCTGAACACCAGACAACAGCTAAACAAAGTTAGCAGTTTACTGGTGAACATAGTGGAACATTTAGCAACTAAAGAGACAGCTATTTTTTCTCAGGAGTTGGTGGAGACCAAAACAGAGCTAATTCAATTATTCAACATACAGTATTCCGGTGGCCAAATGAATAATAATGTTGCTTGTGACAGTTGGATATGAAAATAAGCAACTGTTTGGAAAAGTATTAAATATTAAGTCAAATGTTATGTTGTTATTTTGCTGCGGCTTTACTCTGCCCCTAAGTAGCCAGAACCTCAAGAACCTATAAGAAATAAAGTCAAATTTATCAGAAATTGTTTATTAAAATAACAGTTTCAGTAGTTCTACAAGAACTTTACTAACTGAAAATTATTAGATTTGAGGCAACTTTCTGATCAGAGACGAGAGACAAGAATACCAATGTGCGTGTGTCATGTTTCCAGTGTTCAGTACTTTGCATTGTTCAGTACTATGTGCTATGAACACATTTTGGTGGGTACAAATAGTATTCAGGATGAATACCCAACCCTTGTTGCCAGCTAAGAGAAACTCACTGATAGGTAGAAATCCTTCACACAAGCAGAGCATTGTGTTCCGTTTGTGTGCACTGCCTCAAAGTATGCTTCACGGTCGATCTACAGTAGCTTTTTTCCAAGAACATTAGTCAAATGTATGAATGAAATGCTTGCATCTCATGCATGATGGTGATAATGGCAGTGGGAAGCAGAACATATGGCAGCTAACATGAAACTCTGCTGGAAATAAACAAGACTTAGCACCCCCCACCCAACACACACACACACACACACACACACACACACACACACACACACACACACACACACACACACACACACACACCACCACCACCACCAAATAATCTAGCAGTGGACTTGATTAAAACAATGAAGTGGAACAATGGAGAAAGAGGGGAGGAGAAAAAAGTAGCTGAAAAACATGCCTTTTTTTCAGCAGCCCATTAAGTCTGAAAGCAACAGGCCCAGCAAGAGGGGAAGACCAGACTGCTCGGTCTTTCCCTGTATTCTCCATTTACCAGCTGCACTGAGGGGCCACAAGCGTATGAGATGCAAAGACGACAAAAAGACTGATGAGAAACAGATTAAAAAACGAACAGGCACACTCAGCTGAGCAGAAACGCTGATTGAAAAACAAAATAAGATGATGCTCTATGCTTGGCTCCACTCTTCCTGTTCTTGAGATATCATTAACGCTTCTGCACTTAATATCATCATTACTAGTGTTATCAGTATCAGACCTATTTATCCTTAGTTTCTACCTTTGTGTAACAAAAAAAGCTTAATTTCCTGCTAAAAATCAATAGCACAATAGAAGGGATGTTTTCTTTTATCACCTTTTATCTGGCTCCTTATCTTTCTCTCGCTCTCTCTCTCTCTCTCTAAAGCAACTACCTCCTAATGACAAGGCAACAGATACCAAAGCAGCATCCTGCATGGATAAGCTCTTGACGCAAGCCCTCCTACCAGCCCTGCATGTTACATACACATACACACACAAACATGACACGGTATCTTTTAATCAATCTATGAAGGAAAGCTGGGGTGGTGTTGACAGGCCCCGCGCTGACTGATAAAGTGACCTGTGAGCCAATGTGCAACCATTTTACTGGCCACAGTGGAGGCCAGATAATAGCTTGGTGAGCACTGAGATGATGAAGATAATGTTTGCAACCAAGGGCCATGAAGGATATCCAATCCCATCCCTAAATGTCAACCTTCCCCCTGTATTGCTGCAACAAAACGGCTCAGAGGAAAGGTTTGTGACATAGAGGCCTGCTTTGAATGGTTAACAAACTGACTTGTCTCATTTGTCTCTGGATTTAAAAGAAGCAGAAAAGGTGCACATTTTTGCCCATACACAGTCTAACAACAGAGAAAAGGAGGGTGAATAAAAAAAAATGGAGGAAAGAGACACAGATAAATGGAGGGAGGGGTGTGTGTGTTTGTGGGGGTGAAAAGATGTGCTAGCTCAGGCACTTGTTGTGAGATTACAATGACTGTTCTGTTTCTCCTCCGAGCCAGAAGCGACAGGGCCCATTCATTTTTCACAGCAGAAAGCGACAGATTGAAGGCCAAACATCTCTTTCTTTCCCTGTCTCTTCTGTCTTCTTCCCTTTCTTTCTTTCTCCCTCTCTCATGTGTTTGGTTAACCCAGGGCTGAAGTGCAGCGCAGTGACAGGGGCATGATGCCTCAACGCTGACATCGCATGCCACAGACGGAAAAGGAAAAGTGATGTCCTGTGTCAGCTAGCGGACGCCCCATCAAGATGTTAAAAAAAAAAGAAAAAAAGAAACAGATGTTTGAAAGCCTACAAACCGGCCATTATGTGGGCAACTGGGGGCGTGTTGGCAGCAGTCAGGTCACTCTCGACAGCCACAACAGGGCAGCACAAACTTCCTGCATTACCAACGGCACTCGACTGAATCATTGCGGGTGTTGCCTTGCAGTGAGGTATGACATTATTAAGGTGGATTCCAGAGTAAACAATGCACTCTACTCTTTGAAAGCTCAGATGATGAAGAGCTCACCCATGCTCTCCCAACAATTAAGGTCTGAGCTGAAGCTGTAATTGTGGGGGTCATAGTCTTCCAGCTGAGGAACTCGCAGATAGGGACTTCAAAGGTGAGTGGTATGCTTTAGGATATCAGCAGTCAAATACAAAACTGCACACACATGAAGTGAAACTCTTACAAAGAACAGGATGCTATTTATAAGACTACAAGCATACTTTCATCACAAAGACAGAAAATGACATACATAAGGCAAAAAGAAATTATGTTTTACAGACACACTATTTAATGCAAGTGAAGGAGTACCTCAATATCATCGGAAATCTGATCATAACCACTGTCTCTTTATCATACTCATGCTCTTTATACTAGAGACATTCGGTGAACATAGCTTCAGCATCATGCAATGCCATTTTGCTGATCTCCATCTTAAGATGTTTTGTCAAATTGTCTGCATTTATTTAATCTTAAATGATTCGTGAATGTAATGTTATGTGATCTTATTTATAAATGGAAATCTTGTCTCATTTTTCATAATTTTAATGTGGTGATTGTTAATTTTTGTTATTGTTATTTTCTGACACAAGCTGATTGTTGGAGACAGGTGGAAATAACTGCAGTCTACCAGCAAACTTTTTGATTTGTTTTTGTTATGGGAAAAAAAACAAGACTAAATAATACAAATAGATCCAATAATCAAAAAATTATGTATAAATATTAATATTTTTCACAGACAAAATGAATCAAATTATATGTAAAAAATACATGTAATTGGATGCATGGATGTATTTTCCATGCATTGTTGGTTCTCTGTAGATAAAAGAGCTTGGTCTGTACCAGCTCTATATGGAAAGTGTCCTGAGACAACTTCTGTTGTGATTTGGCGCTATACAAATAAATTGAATTGAAATTGAATTGAATTTTCACAGACTGCCCACGTGAATCTTTTCAGGACCTCTCCCACTATCGCTTTCACTTGACATTAAAGTAGATCCAGTAAACTAGAAATGTTAAAAACAAATTATTGGGGTGCCTCTCTCTCTTTTTTTTAATTTCCTTTTTTAATGCTAATTATTCATCATCAGACACCAAATCAATCCACATTTGCATGTCAGACGTGATGTGACATATTTTTTATGGAAAGACGAACTTGCCTTTCCCAGTGCTTTTCCAACCCAATCTCCTGGCTAAGAGCCTTATAAATAGAAAAGATGAGTGGGCTAGAGGTAAGGAGAGTAGCACTGAGAGCCTGCAGATGATGATACCCAGCAGGAGCAAAGTACACTCATATCTGTTTCTACATCATCTACCAGCCGTTGACATGAACAAGCCAGCTTGAGCTCACTCAAAGCCAGTATCATGACAGCATGTGGTTGAGCCAAGGGAAGAGAGAAGAGTGAAAGAGGAAGAGAGATGATCAATGTTTGACATCCTGACCCATGGATTTGGCCTTTGGTGACAATACTTCTCCAGAAATTAGTCATGATGCTATAGCATCACAAATTGGCAACTGAATATCCATCATGTATCCTGTTTTCCTATTCATAGCTTATATTTCATTTACATTTTCACCAACCTAAAAAGATGTTTTTGGATTTTTGTATTGATTTGTTACATTTCAAAAAACAGTGACACGCAGCTGATTTCAACATGTGTCATTTTGTTGTGCAAGAAGCCCGAACCCCCCTTTCCCATTTCCCCTACAACAGCCAGTGTTTAAATGTTTTTTATTTCTTTATATATTTTTAATCTGTACAATCTGAACACTTTTTTATTTCATACAAAGTTGAAGATTTTTAACTAATTTTCAACACTGATAAAGCATCATCGTTTATTTTTGCATGTATTATGTTTCCTTTCTCAATAAACACGCTGAAAACCGATAGTTTTATCTGCTAATGAGCCTATTATTAATTAGTAGCTGCTGCATCTTTACGAAAATGCATTTATGCATTTTTTCAGAATCCTCTTCAATATTTAAAAACTAAGTGTCTTAATTTTCAATATTAGAAATAATCCATATTTTTCCATGGATCACCACAAATAAATAAATTCTCAGCCTATGGGGCAAACTATTCTTTCCATCCATCCATCAGTACTTCAATCTCTAGCTGCAGCTCTCTTTCACATCTCAACTCACTTTAAGAAATTAAAGAAATTAAACTCCAAATTTGTGATCAGATGGAACGTCCAATGAAAACAGAGGGGATGGATGGGCACAGCACAAAAACCACCAATGTCTAGCAAGGGCCCCATTTCCAAAATGAAATGCCAGTCTATCAATCCTGACAATAAGTTAAAACTGGTATGGATTTGTTAAAGCATTGAGTGTGTTTATTCTGTGTTATCTTTTTGCACTCTGACCCTCTCTTACTCTGCATGTGTTTCATGACCTCTCTTAAGACTCATAAGAAATAAGAGATAATCTAGGCAAGTAGTAAGTAGGCTCAGAATGTCCAACCAACTGGCTCTGTGATAATGTCACATCTATAGACAGCTACAGGGCTCCAACACAAGCTTTGTGAATATTAACACTAGAGCAGCTCCTCTCACTCATAAAGAAATACTAAATGAAGCCTGTGCTGTTCATGCTGCTGTTACACACTGATCTGAGAACAGGTAATATATCAATATACTATTAAAATCCGCACATGACACAACAAATAGTGTCAGGGATTCCTTGTTAATGTAATGTAGAGGGTTCCATTTTAAAATTGTCATTCAGTCATTTTACAAGGTGAATTACATTTCTGAGCTTATCTGACTGCTCTGAATCCCTCTCTATCACTCCACATCTACATTACATCTCTTTCACTTATTTTTTCTTGTGCGCAATTGTGTTCTGAAAGTGCCATTAGTCATACCTAAAAAAAAAAAAAAAAAAAAGTCCCATCAATACAGATATTGAGGTATTTGGGCAGAAATATTGGGATATCAACCATTGTCCATATTGTCCAACCTCTACTGGATATTATCTAATTCTACTTTTGGATGACAAAGATGCCCCCAAATGGAGTTCTTTTGTAAAATATGATCACAAATGCATATAATCTAAATGTATTTTCAGGGGTGGGTAATGGTGAATAGGAGGAGATCTTAACTCCAGAATGTAATGCATAAAGCCCTTGGGTAGCCTGTGATAGTGTCTAAGAGACATTTCTAGGGTCTTCCACAGCTGGAGGAATGTTGTATGTCACTGTTGCCAAGGTCAAATTAGGTTATTTATTTTCCAGTTTGATACAAGAGATTTCTCCTCCATACAGTCTGAGAGTAAAAGCAACAAAGATGGTGTTGGCTGTCAGGATTTAATTGCTGGGGAGTTTGGATTTCACAAACTATGGTCCAAGACTCAGGGGTCTTTGATTTAGCTATAATTGAAGCAGAGGGTTCCATTTCAAACTGTGAAATAGTTCAGTCCTATTAAATAATGGCTGAATTAGCTCAAAGCAAGCAAGACAGTCATTTTTGTCCCCCAAGTGGACAGCGTTATGTGGCACTATGGCTATGGCTAGAGTCAGATCTTATTATTGATCCCTTCTAAGGGGTCTTCATGACAACCCCCAAAACGGACGTGCGGTCTGCTTTCCCCTCAGCAAAAATTTGAGCTTCAACTGCATTTTTTGGGTTGTGTGTCTGAGTGTGTGAAGTAGCTTCACAGCCCTGCTGTCTTGCTTCAGGCAGTGAGATAACGTCTTTGGCGTACACGCCGCTGGCTGACAAGGCATCACATCTTCCTCGTTTCATCTGACCCAACTACCAAAATGCCGTGCCTACTGCTCCTTTAATGACATCCCAGTCCAGTGTATCTTCTTTTCTAGTTAAACTGCTATTTATACGGTTAAAAAGAACAAGCATAAGAGAAAAAAAAGGTGGAACTGATGAGCCAAAGACGAAGGACCCACCAGAGGGAAGAAAGTATTGTAAAATACGCTCCTTTGATAACGTTGTGTTTTGAATGGGTTTAAGGGAATTTTAAAACAGATCACTCAGTTGCATTAAAATCATTTCGCTACTGCTTTTTGCGTCTCCGACAAAATACAAATGACATGCTGGTTATCGGAGAAGCGCGTCAAGCCGATAGGCACGAAATAGTCCAGTGACCCGTTACAAGAAATTTAATCAGGGGATATGACTTTATTCTGTTAGGCTATTTGACACGCGTTTCATTCTAACAATGCCACAATTCCTTCATAGACACGAGCACCCAAAAAAGCCAGTGTTTGACTTGTCGTGATACGAAACTTACCGGGATGACAGTCGGCCCAGAGGAGCACGAATGCTGGGAAAATGAGAGAGAAAATCCACCCGCAGCAACAATACGATTGCAGTAGCCTCCACATGGTAGCAATATGCACGTCGACATGCAAACAGTAAGCAGCAACAACTGTTGAGTTTCTCCCTTTTGCGGGCAAATCAGCGACGCCCTCGCTGCGTAAAAAGCAGCAGCGGAGACGCGGCGCAGACTGGACACGGTGGAGGTGGAGGGTGGAGAATTTTTATAGGTCCAGTTAAGAGTCTTTCCGTCCAAAATGATCCCTGATATTGCCGGATACGAACATAACACTTGAATACTGATGACTGATGGTTATTGATGACCGTGTCTAAGAAGCAAGAGAAAAGCGGATTGGGGGGACTAGCAGCGATGGTCCACACGGCGCGTCGTCGCTCCTGTGGCTGCCGCGGTGGAGGCAGCGCTCGTCGCGCACACAGAGGGGGGAGTGTCGGTGTTGATGGTGGTGATGTTGATGGTGGAGATGCGCTGGAAGCTTTCCATTCCTGCGGCCGTCTAGGAAGTAACGTGTGAGCCGAAGTCTGACAGAGACTTTAGAAACAGTCTTTACAGAAGAGAGAGGGAGAGAAGGAGGGGGGACATTCTTCTGGATCCTAGCGCCGGCGACAACATGCACAGTCGCTCAATGTAATAGCATGCACATGCCCCATAATAATAGGTAATAATAGATCTGTGCTCTCCAGGGGGTCCTCGAGCTTTTTGTTCATATCAATGACCTCAGAATAAATTCACATTGGACTAAGCACTCCGTTTCACTTTTACTTTGGATTTTGTCCTATATGGAGCCATGTCTGGAAGGACTGTGTTTAGTTTTTATTTAGAGGAATTTTGAATTAAGAAAGATCATCAATTCATGCAAGGTGTATTGTCCCCCAAGTAACACTGTGTTTATGCATCTCTATCACTATAAAGGGCAGCAAAGACTAAAGAAAATATGATGGGCTGTCTGTTTTCTTTCGGTCTGTCTTTTTCATTGTTCACACAATTAATTCGAACAGGTAAGTTCATCACGATGTCTTCCTGGAAAG
This sequence comes from Chaetodon trifascialis, assembly GCF_039877785.1. Taxonomy (NCBI): domain Eukaryota; kingdom Metazoa; phylum Chordata; class Actinopteri; order Chaetodontiformes; family Chaetodontidae; genus Chaetodon; species Chaetodon trifascialis. Next base: position 30,926,585 of record NC_092058.1, on the reverse strand, counting down.
ATGTATGAAAGTCATTCCCACACAGCAAATTTCTGGAGTGGAATAATCTGGAGTTAGAAAAAAAGTGTGAAAGAGTAAGATTTTTGGAGTTTATTTTCTAAGTTAAACTACAGTTTCAGTTGAGGATACTCTTTGCTGGTGTAACATTTCGGTGTTCATTCTCTGGGTGTTGAAGGGCCTGATTCAACACTTCTTAGGTGGTGAGTGATCTACAGTTTTGTTGCCACGCCCACCAGTTTAGTCTTGAACTTGTGAGTGGCTTGTTATCAAGCCACTGCAAAGCTTGATGACGAGCTGATCATTTGAATCAGGTGTGTTGGAGCAGGAAACCTCTAAAACATGCAGGGCAGGGGGGCCTGAGGACCGGAATTGAGAAACACTGTAACACTGTATGTATGTTTAAACTTGTTTGCACTTGAAAATGTGACTTGTTACACCAGTAAGTATGCAGCATAGATTGTTGAACACACTGTATTCAAATTTGTGAAATAAAAATTTGTTCTAAACATTATGGTGTGTTTTTGCAGCCATTTTCTCCAAAAACCTTTTTAGTGTTTTGTAATATTAACTCCATAAGTGTTAAGTAAAACATAGTTTTAAGTGTCTACCCCCTCCCTTTGACGGCTGGCTTTTCACTCCATCTTCCAGAGCAGCTGTCAAGCGCAGCCACAAAGGCATTTTACTTCCGACCTGCTTGTGCAAACTAGTTTTGCTCCAGTGTAACACTTCGGTCATGTTTGTGACATAGCTGGTGTTTAGCTGCAATGTTTCGATGTTTTGCTGTAGACAGTCCATGCCAGTTTCACGCTGGCTGATTAATCTGCGCAAAGTCACCTGGAATTACACTTTCAAGTTCATTCATGTGCAGAAATCAATGCCTGCCTGAAATGCCTGCTTAATCATATTCTGCCTTTCTGCCTTTTCTGATAATCAGTAAACTCTCAACTCTGATCAAATCTAAAACAACTAGAAAGAAAGAAAGACATCCCTTTATTAGACACATACACAGAGTTACAGAGGGGGGAAACTGCACACGGCATGCATTCCGTGAAATTCGTTTCTCCACATTTAACCCATCCGACACGTCCTTCCTCCATGGCAGACCAGTAACGGTGGGCTGCCAGCCCACAGCAGTGCCCCGGCACCCAGTTCTCATTTGTCACCACTGGTCAGGTGGTGATCTTCTTGCATGTTTTTAATAGGGTTTTTTTTATGGAGGATACCCCAGGTGAACACGGGGAGAACATGCAAACTCACAGAAGGGCCCCTTTTTCCACAAGCAGCAGGCACCGAAGGCATGGTAGAGGACACATCACCAGCGCCCACAGCGGGATTCGAACCGGGACCTTCTAGCTGTGAGTGCAGTGAAGTACAAGTAGACTATTCTAGGTTCAGTTTGGGAATGCTGCAGTGGCGTTGCTCGGGTCTCTTGGGGCTCCAAGCAAGAAATCCCTGGGGCCCCCACCACCCACCCGTGCACACTGCAAAAATTTAGTTTTTGCACACATAAATGCACAAATTCTAGGACATTTGAGATGAATACTGAAAAAAAGACGAGTGCTTCTCAAAGTGATGTCCAGGGACCAACAGAGGTCCCTGAAAGCCCAGGCCTATCAATAATCGCTGTTGTAAATAAATAGCTGGGGTCCTCCTAGTGGCCAGGGGCTCCAAGCAACTGCCTGGCTTGCCTGTCCGCAAGCCCCGCCCCTGTAACTCTGGCACTACTGCACTATTGCTCATAAACAGAGGCAGGACAAGATGGCATTATAACAGGACCAAATCCTTTACAACTGGCTACGGCTGTTATCAGCTGCCCATCACAAAGTATAGTCTGTTATGAAGTAAGCTGAAAGTGTGTGTACTACCCTTTTACAAACAAAAATCCCACTAACACCTTCTAACATCTTACTTTTGTCTTTGATGGGAAAGGATACAATCTGCATTAATTCCCAGGTAAAATGACTGTGCAGTAGTCATAAGTATTTATCTGCTCAGTGTCCAGTCAGCAGTGATGGGGACATGTCACCAGGATGAGCACGCTAAGTATTGCCCCTTTTCTGCCGTGATGATGACACGTAAAGGTTCTGTATGTTGGCTGTAAATATTGTCTGAAATTAAACAGATATTCCGTCTTATCATCATCATTATCATTATCTCACAAAAGATAAAAGAAGTATCCACTGTAATATTGTTGCTTGCCTCCATGCTTCTTTCTATTGTTCCCCTTTTTCCAGCAGGTTTGTGATATTCAACCTGGCACACCAGAAAAAAAAGGCAGGAAGGTAGACTTGTCTATTGGCAATAGGAAAGAAGTCAATCACCTTTAAGGTTTTTAAAAAAACATATATACACATTAATTCTGGTATGAAAGTGCCTTTTGAGTCACTTGTTGGGTAAAGGATATACCAGAATTTTTTTATTTTTTTTTTTGACCCGTGAAGGGGCTGGTAATTTCTGTCAATGAGAAAATACATTTGTATACCATTAATTTGCACTCATATGTTGTGCTGACAAATATAATTGCTGTCTGTATTACATTCGGAGTCAGGGTCTGTTTGAGTGGATGAAACACTACATTTTACTGTATGTACCATGCTGGAATTGCTGTGGATGGCATACATACGTTCAGGACTGTGACGCAATACTTCAGAATCCAGGATTCGCATCAACACTGTGGTCAAGTTTAGGTAACAAAAACACTTTGGTTTAGTTCGGGAAAGATCGTGGTTGCTGCTGCCTTTCCCTGTATTAAAACAGACCATGATCTTCCTGAACATTAACCGAGTCCTGTCATTGCCTAAACAGAACCATAAAAATGTTGAATGATGCTGTTTTCAGTATGAGTGAAAGTGCATTGCAAGATTAGCTACTTTGGCCAAAAAAAAAAAAAAGAAAAAAAAAAGAAATACATTGTCAGTGAATATATATTTAGTCTCATAATTTTTGGCACTTACAAGATACAATACAGTTTTTGCCCATTGCTTGAACACTTTTTGTGAAACTTGGCTCACTGTGTCAAAACTCTTCACATAAGCAAATAAGACACAAGACTGGGAAATAAAGCATTCACATCTATGTCAAATTGAAACTCTGCTATCAAAACCTTTCTGCTATCAAAACAATCCTTTGTCAAAATGTCACTGATGACAAAATGATACACACTTACATCATACGAATACACTTTCAGATTAGCAGCATCACACCAGTGTACTTCATATAAAACACTGCAGTCTTTCATTTTCACTGTTTTTATTCAGTTTTTCAGGTGCATTCTGTGAAGCTCAATGCAACACTGCTTGTTACACAGTTTCTGTTATGTTTTTTTCCAACAAAGGTTTTCACACCAACCAAAAATAACAGAATTACTGTAAGGTTACATATTACAATTACATATTACATACATATTACAATAATACTCAATACTGTACATCACAGTACAGTACCCCCCCAACTGTTATTACTACCACATTACTATTACAGCTATTACTGGATTTCACCAATACTGTATTGTAAATGTGAAGGATTGTAACACTTACCTGTACATACTCATGTCGACGTCTTTTGACCCTGATACTGTTCCTCCCAAATGGGACCCTATACAATTGCTTTATGGTGATGTTGTGCTTTACCAAGATGCGTCTGATAGTGGTAATGCTTACCTGCATCTGCAGGTTTTTGTTGCCACAGCTGGTGGAGATGGATTGCATTGTTTGCTCTGACTTTTTCCACAATGGCAAGTTCCTGCTGTTGGGTGAACAGGCTTTGCATCCACCCCCAGAAGGCCATTCTGTAGGAAAATGCAATCACAAAAAGGAGCGTTAGCCAATTGCTTAGCTGAGGCCTATTTGTGGCTGGCTGGTGTTTAGTTTTGTAAGTAAGTATTTTCAGGTGTGCTAACAAACAGCACGTTTACAATGAATAACTCTGGACCGGAGCAACACACAGCCTTCAACAACGATGACGGAGATCACTACACTGCCGAGGAGATTCTGATCGCGGCAGCTTTATTGATACATTGAGAGCTAGCTAACTGCAGCTAAATGTAACTAGCTGTCGTTGCTAACTATCATTAGCACCAACGGTGCTAAGGTTAGTTATCAGTGGAAACATGAGTTTATTTGCTACTAAGAAGTTCGTATCTTTAACTGGTGAAATGAAATCCGCGGTAACGGGCTAGTTGTTGTGGCGGCTAAACTAGCATGTCCTCATACTGTACTCAGGGGGATCATGTCTGCGCTGAGTTAATGTGCAAAGTGTTGAAAAAGCGCTCGTCAGGTCCGCTGACAGCAAGATTTGTTTTCTTAGTTACTGTGATTTTAAACACAATGAATCGTTTTTCATGTGAAAAGTGAGGTGCGTCCCTGGGACGATTAAAGCACATTTAAGACCTGTCTGATCTGAATTGAAGACAATTTAATACTTTTTAAGGCCTTTAATTTGTAATAAAATTATTTAAGACTTTTTAAGGACCCGCGGTCACCCTGCATTAAGATTGATTTAGTTATATGACTAAAACAGGGTTTGCTGCTGATCTCCTCCTTAGTAGTGACAAGCCTAGCTTGCATGCTGGTCCTTCCGCCTGCATTAGTTAGACTGACTGCTTGCAGTTAAATTTTCAGTATGTTGTACTCACCTTTTTCTTGGACGGGAGTTCCAGTTGCTGAAGTGTGTCGGAGTCTGATATCGCAAAGACTGCTGCCTTAATCCTCCAGATTGGCCTTGTGCATTGTTAGCATTAGCGTTAGCTGCTTGGAAGTTCACAGGTCTGAAAATCTGTCTCATCTCACTTTCCACCGTGCTGTGAGTACAGTTTGGTGTAGATGAACCTGTCACCTGTCGCCCAAGCGACGAGGATATGGTTGCGATCGTTTCTGGGGATGATAAAATATTTCTTAAAACCCCAATGGCTTGTTGCACTGCTCGAGACTCCTCTCCACCTTCCATGCTGACTGTGACCTAAACGTGACCCGCCCGCTTGAGCTTCTCAGCCAATCACCGCGCAATAAATGATGGACTTCCTTTTCCACTATACTGACTTCCTTTTCCACTATACTCTCTCACACATACATGTATTCTTCTCTCACATGCATATATTTTATTTGTACATATACATATGTGCCTATTTATTTAGGAGAATGTATGTTCATGCAAGAGTGACAATATATGCACGTGAAAGGAGAAGTTGTGTCTGTGTGAAAATGAAAATATATGTATGTGAAAGGAGAGTGTGTGTGTGTGTGTGTGTGTGTGTGTGTGTGTGTGTGTGTGTGTGTGTGTGTGTGTGTGTGTGTGTGAAAGGAGAATGTATGTGTGTGTAAGGAGAATTTATGTGTGTGTAAGAGTGACAATATATGTATGTGAAAGGAGAATGTATGTGTGTGTAAGGAGAATATATGTGTATGTGAAAGGAGAATGTGTGTGTGTTCAAGGAGAATGTATGTGTGTGCAAGGAGAATATATGTGTGTGCAAGAGTGACAATATATGTATGTGAAAGGAGAACGTATGTGTGTGTAAGGAGAATATATGAGTGTAAAAGGACAATGTATGTGTGTGAGAGAGAAAATATATGTATGTGAGAGGCGAATATATGTGTATGAGAGGACCAGAATGAATTATGGCTTGTATGGCCCCTCATAAACAAACATGCACTCAAACTAACTTATATGTAAGTTTCTATGTAGATAGATTTCTATTAAAAAAAAACACAAAAAAGTCACAAATACGTTTACTATTAACCCTCAAACCCTTAATTTGTGTTTTGTAAATCATCATTTGATTTAATGCAAAAATTCTATTCACAAATGTAAATAACATTATCAGATATCTTTCCTATATTTACAATTACGAGTGCTGTCAAAAATATTGCGTTAATGCATTAACGCAAATCAATTTTAATGGCATAATTTTTTTTTATTGTGAGATTAACATTCTTTGTGAGTGAACTTGTAGTTTTTTATAAGCTGTGTCCACTGCTAGTAACGTTAGAAAAGCTACAGGATCCGGTTGCAAATCGGAAATAAAACAATAGGCACGCACCACGCACATGTTTGGTCTTGCCTGCTTGCGAGCTGTAAGAGAGTAGGCTACCAGTTTGTGTGGCGCTAAACATCGAAATGGATGCGAACAAGATTCTGAATGGAAGGTTTTGCTTCAAAAGTTGGCATATGGCTCAACTGACAAGACCAAAGTTATCTGTTTGTATTGTCAGTGTGAACTGAGTTATCACCATAGCACATCCAGTCTGAAATACCACTTGGGGCTCTATTTTCGACTCCGCCACTGGCGCGGCGCAGGCTGCACCACCGGCGCAGTGGTATTTTCGAGCAGCACAGGCAGGCGCACGGAGCACTTGGTATTTTGGTTAACTGAGGCGTACAGAGGTGCGCCAGGATGGGCGATGCGGCGCAGTAGGGGGGAGGTGTCGGCATAATGAGCCGGCGACCATTTCGACCATTCCGGTCTGCGCCAGCGGCGTAAAAGTGCACTGAAAGCTCGCCACCCCAGACCTGGTCAACTCTGTGCGCCAGCGGCGCAAGTGGATTTTCGTTAAGCTGCGGAGTCGTGTGCTCACGTCACCAACACCTCACAGGCAGGTTTCCACAGTGTTTGGCATTTCACTGCCATTAATAATTAGCAACAGCCGCAATCCAATGGAACTATCTGAGTCAGCACATACAGTCAGACCTAAATTTATATATTTTGATCCCTATCTCATCTGACCACATCGAAAGCGCGTTCGGCACGCGTAATGGTCACTCAACCTGACCGAATGTACACAGGTGAAACAGGGATGTCTGGTGATCTGTGACTCAAATAGCCTGGTGACAAACGTATATGCCACTTTCCCCGGGTCAACACATGACTCATTCATCGTGGCGAATTCTAGCATCCCTACAGTCTTTCAGGGGGACACCTCTCTGGATGGGTGGCTGCTAGGTAATAACGGCTATCCACTGAAAACGTGGTTGATGACGCCATATATCACACCTTCAACAAGACGGCAGCGTGGTTTTAACTGTTTTCAGCAGTGCTCAGTCAGTCATCGAACGCACACTGCAATCAATAATTAGCAACAGCGACGATTCAATGCAACTATCTGAGTCAGCACATACAGTCAGACCTATATTTTGATCAGTATCTCATCTGACCACATCGAAAGTGCGTTCGGCACGCGTAATGGTCACTCACCCTGACCGAATGTACACAGGTGAAACAGGGATGCAAACTAATCAATTAACGTCGCTGTGCCAACCAGAAACAGCCGTGGCATCCTACAGAGCATATATACTGCATCTATCTCAGAGCACTCGAGAGACAGAGAGAGACAGACACATGGAAAAAATGTAAGTGATGATCGTTGTCCGCTATTACCCACGTCATTTCATTCCAAATACAAATGTAATCATAGTAATGCTTAACGTTATCTACAAAGATGGATTACATCATTGCTTTGAGGAGGATGAGGAGGAGGAGGATTAACCATCTAAGGACCTCATATTTAGACATCAGAATCAGAATCTGAAATCCTTTTATCCCTGAGGGGAAATTGTTTTTGTTGCAGTGCTCCTTACAAGAATAGAATTAGAATAAAATTAGAAAAGAAAGAAAAGAGAGAGAACTATATATATATAAAAAGCAAATATAAAAACAAAATATTTATATTGAGAATATATATATATATATAAACAGTATATACAAACGGGTGTGCAAAGGAATACAAATGGATGTCATGAGACATGGGAGAAGTCTGGGTGTCGGACATTTTCCTGTGGGGTCTCAGTCATCCTCGAAACTTGCCATGTGCCTTCAGTGGCGTTCTTAAAGGTGAGGTGAGGAGCTGCTGTGATTGGTGAAGATTTGACTTGGCTGTGCCAAACCCACTCCACGCCTTCTCCCCTCCCTCTTTCTGAGTTGCGCCGCTGGATGGGACTGAGATGAGAAGGAGGAGGAGATGCACCGGCATCGGCGGCACAGTGCACGAAAATACCAAAGTCTGCGCCGCCACACCCCATCGGCACAGGGGACCTGACCTGGCGGAGTCGAAAATAGAGCCCTTGATATGGATGCTATTATGCTCAAAGGAAACTTAAGAAAGGAAGGTTTAAGCCATGGTTTAACTGCACTATAGGCTGAGTCCTAGTTCACAATGATGTGTTCTTCGTAACTTTATTTTGTATCACCCTGTTTTGATCCCTTAGAAAGGGTTGTTGAAGGGGATTTTTTGTAACCAAGTTGTTTTGGTTTTTTTTGGTTTGTTTTTTTGCTTCATATGTGAATGACTGCTCAAAATGAGAATGTTAATGTGAAATAAAACACTAAACGTTGTTGTTTTCAATTAAAAAACATTTGCACAAAGCAAGCCTGTCCAATTTTCCATGTTGATAAGAGTATTAACCGGGTTCAAGAACTGGATAACACTGAGGTGTAAATCAGACATTCCTAGAGCAAACTGTTTTGTGTGTCTGTGTGTCAAAGACACGCCCCGGAGCACCGGAGGATATATGTGACCAGCCACGAGAAAACCAGCAACAAGTCGGCCCAGCACAAGTTGTGTAAACAAAGAAAAAATGTTTTCATTTTTTATAATTAGTGATTTTTCGTTTTTTTGCAGAATATGTAAGTTGAAATCTTGAAGGAGCCACTCCATGTTTCAAAAAACACACAAACTCTGTATTTGCATTTGGGTTGTTTTAGAGGAAATTCCCGCTGGTAGCTCGGCCCTAGTTGGGGGCATGGCAATTCAATTCAACAGTAAATTAGCATATTGGCTTTCTTTGGCTTTTCACGTGCTTCTGTTCTTTTTTCGGCCAATCAGCTGCACATTAAAACGGAACCACATGGCTCCTTATGCAGCTGCTCCTGCATATAATGTAGGAAGCTGCATGTGTTTTCATCATTGAATGAACATGGACATGGAAAAACTCATTGCAGAAGAGCTAAATCGTGGCTGTTACAGCGCAAATCTTTAGCAGTACTTCTTTAACAAGACAGCACTGCATGAAAAGTAGCACACAGACAAAGATTTTTTTTTTTTCATGAGGATTTAAAAGTATGTTTAAATAATTTTATAGGTTACATACAGGATAAGTTGTCACGGCTCGTGTAAGGAATAGCCAGGACCAAAATGCAGAGTACAAAAAAAACACAAGTTTATTTTCCAAAAGTAACAACAGAAAATCGCTGTAGAGGGAATCAATGTGTACATGCGAAAACCAACAAAAAAATCACCATAAAGGGAAAACACTCAACCAGATGACAATCAACTGAAAATCACCTTGAAGGGAAAAAGTAGCAAATAAATGTCAAATAGAACAAAAGACGAAGTACTTAGAGAAACAGAAAACGTCCAGGAGAATGCTCAAACTGGAGAATGACAAAGTACAAAGGAAATATACAAGGACTAGAGCAAACAACGTGAGGCAGGAGATCAGCTCGAGAGCAGAGCACATGAGACAAGCAAATGCAATACTCTGGCACAGAAGCAAGTTTGGAGCCGGCTAAAGTAGTCGGCTTGATTACGGGATGAGAAGCAGGTGAGTCTGATCAACCCTGCTGAGCAGATCGCCCCGCGAGTGACACATGACATAAGTATCCTGACTCTCAAAGGCCTTTCATTTTCCACTTAAATTGCTAAATCAAATTGTGAAAATTAAAGCATCTACAGTTCTTGGACACATCACAATTTTTCGCATTTTGCCGCCACAACACCAGATGAAACATGGTTGCGTGATTAGCTTGCAAAATTCCAGCAGGGTAAATCTACTGATGATTCTTTAGGTAGGAATAAAAAGGGAACACACCAAAGTAACTTGTCAAACAGTTCAAAGAAGTTTACATGTTTTATAAAATATGCAGGTACAAAAATCAAAATACCTGGCAAAATCACAGCATGTTTTTCTTTCTACGCAACAAAAATTGTCTTGCGAGAAATTCCGAGAGCGCGACCTCGCATATGATTGGACGCTTCTTCTGATGAAATGACATCGGCAGGAAACGACTGTTGCAACGAGTGGACAGCCTGGCTGCGGAGCAACCATATAAAGAAAGTCCAAACAATTTAGAGAAGAAACTGCTGAGCGCCTTCAGTGGATTGTCTCGGCTGCTAACGCAGCTGATCACGCAACGGCCGAGATAAAAGCCAGACTGCTCGCTCTGGAGGAGCAGCCCCAACCGTACTGCAGCTGCGGAGAAGACCAGAAGAGGAAGAGACGGGTGCATAAGTTGCAGTAAGTAACGTTAGAATTTAATATTACATAGTGCAGTTTTTAGGCCGCCAAACCTTTGTTATTTTTATTGCACTACGTTCCGAACGTTTGGTAACCGTTCACGTTATGTTTAACATTACAATGTATTTTAAAGGAAAAGGTGCGGCGTCAATAGTGACAATACTGACGGAAACGACAGGCAATATGAACCTGAGCAGGGAAAATACACAGAAATACACAGGAAATATTCTGCAGAATGTAAGTAAATGTAAACGTTGCATAACGTGTTTGTACTTTTTGTGTTTTACAGACTTAACTCGTCCCACAACGAAGCAGTGACGTCATATTTGACGGCGACTTTAACTGGGAGTCCAGACATGGATGGTGTGGACAGCAGTCTTTTTATGCAAGTTTGTTTAAAAAAAAAAACAAAACAAAAAAAAAAAAAAACTTTGTTGTTTCTTGTTGTTGTTTTTACTGAAGCCTGTCTTAATTATTTCAAACGAATATATATTTTCTTCCAGCAGCCTGTAAGACATATTACAAGACGTTGCGGAGGAGCTTCAGGTATGCCCAGCCAGCTCTTTCAGTTCAGGCAGCAGCTGTGAAGATTTCAGCTCACAGCAGACAAAGAAGGAAGCGGGTAAGAGTTACATGAATATCGCTTTATTTTCAAAACAATGTAGAAATGGGCTGAATTTTATTTATTAGCTCCATTGTTATTGACAAACATGGTCACATATGTTATCATGTGTTATTGTTTCTTAGCAGTACTAATATTATATTAATACCTGTATTTACAGCTGCTGGAAGCAAGAAGGAGTGTCCTAGCTCTCCAAACTCTGCCAGACACTGCAAGAGCGGCTGGAGAGCGACCCAAAGTATGTGGCGACACACCGCAAGAGGCTTCGCATCGAGTCCCCTTCAAAGCGACAGGCGCCAACTCAGTATGACCCAGAGGCAGCAAAGAAGCATTTCCAGAGGCCTTAGACTCTTTTTTCATGCACCATGGACCAGCGGCATGGCCCAACCCAGAGACTCTTTTCAGTGAACCCCCTGCACATTTTACTTTTTTTTCCCCCACAAGGTTGATCCTTGTTGCAGGTGCACAGGTGACCAATAACAGCAGTTGCCATCCAATCGCATGATCACTCACTCATGTGATTGGAGTTGCTATCGAATCACATGAGGGTTTCCTTTTAAAATGCCTGTGGAATCATCCAATGGTTGTTTGTGAAGCCAGCAGACCAGCCGGAGTAGATCAACGTCGGTAGCATTCATGTGTTAATTAGAGCTATTCCTACCTTCATGGAGGCGCAAATAACCACGCCCCCCGCCGACGGAGGGTCTGTTTCTGACGATATTCGGAGTGGGCGAACTTCCCCGTAAACTGGCCGTAAATTGCCGATAGTCAACAAACTTCGCTGGGGTTTACTGGTCGTAAATGTGGTTTTTCATGCAGTGCAGATTATGCCGACGTCATTCTCACTTCGGATTCTGAAACCGAACTAGAAGATGAAACTGAAGAAATTGACGAGAGCGACTGCATTACACTGGAGAACATCCCTAATCTGCAGTTAACCTTAGTTTAAGTTGAAGACGATGAAGGATCCCTCGGTCTTGCAGCGGAGGAGCTGGAGCATAAGATATCAGAAGCTATATCTCCTGTAACATTTGAAGGCGATAAAGACAGAGAAATGGAGAAGATCCGTGACCTTGACTGCAAATGCTACGGAAGAAGAAAGGAGAATTCTCTCCTTGGGACACAGTCGTGTTGCTGCAAACTTTCTCCAGAGCTCATGTACAACATATGGATGGATTTTTTAGCTGCTGAAAGAGAGTGGAAGGACACGAGAATAATTGGACACCTTGAGGTGAACAGACGTACAGTAGTTACTTCTGAGATGACTACATCCATCAAGAAGCCCCTGACAAAAAGAAAGCACCCCCAAACCTCTTATTTGATTGGTGGAAATAAAGTCTGCAGGAATACTTTTCAGTTTCTTATGGGGTGAGTTTTCATTAATGTCCAAGTTATCTACATTACATTAGTGTTCATTCGATGTCGCATACAGGGATTACAAACTGTTTTTTCATGCTAGATGCCATGGCTATACCTTACATTGTTTTTAGCTAGCTGAGTATTGTCGTTTTAAAATGCAAATGATATGCCCATTGAAACTTATGTTAGATCAGATAATCATATTATAAGCTGTAATGGGAGGTTTAGATATGGTAATGTCAGCATCTGCTATTAATTCGAATAACACAACAACCTGATGATGTGCTTGAATAATGTGTGAATAACACACCTGTGGATGAATAACACACCTGTGGATGAATAACACACCTTTGGGTGCATGAATAATACAACGGTGGGTGAATAACACACCTTTGGGTGCATGTATAACACACCCACGTGTGAATAACACACCTTTGGGTGCATGAATAAAGTATTGATTGTGCTGCAAATGTGCCTGTTAGCATGATCTATGATCTGAAACAAGGGTTTCTGTGTTGTTCTTTTTCAGAATTGGCAAAGACACTCTGACTGACATAATCAAACACTTTGATAAGAATGGGGCAAGACCAGGTGAAGGAAGAGGGGCTCACAGCCAAGACCAGCCAGGTCATCAGCCGTGAACAAATGGACAGAGCTGTGGAATTTATAAAAAAAAAAACTACGCAGAAGACAACGCCATCATGCTGCCTGGCTGACATCCTGGGCATAGGGATTGGCACGTGAAGTTGCTGCCAACCCATGTGTCTGAGGCCTCAGTGTGGTGTCTCTACATGAAGTCAGCTGAGGAGCTTGGTATGTGTAAAAATTGATTTCTATATGAGTCGAATGTTTCTAATGACCAGTAATGTGAAGCACTATTAGCAATTAAAGTATACTTAAACATAAGTTGTATGTTTTTTCAGGTGAGCGTCCAGTAATTTGTAAATCAAGCTTCAAAGCACTGTGGAGCCAGCTCCTCCTGCACGTCAGAAGCTGCAGGCCATGAACAGATCTCTGCTGGCAGTGCCAACCGAATAAGGAGCAGCTGGTACGAAGTGCAAACCTCCCAGAGGATAGTCTGAAGCGGGCCAAGAAGCAACAAGATCATCTTGCCCTTGTGCAAAAAGAGAGGGCTGTGTACAACGAGATGACTGCTGCCTGCAGAAAGACATGTCCTGACTCTCAGTTGTCTTTTGGACCACCCCCATCAGCAAGCAAGGAGATCAGGATGCATTACAGTTTTGATTTTGCACAGCAGGTACTATTTTATCACACATTATTTACCCTTTAGACCAAAAGTTTTTTTTTATTTCTAAATTTTGTATAGTGTTTGATTTATTAGACTGTTGTGTGAGAGAACAGCTTTCATTTTATCTAATCCTTTCTCCCTCTTTATCCCTCTCTGTCACAGCTTTGATGCCAACAGACCAGGGGCTTCATGTACAAAGACTTTCCTACCGAGACAAGGCGTACGCTCAAATCCAGAAAACATCATACGCACAAAAATATCCAGATGTATAAATCTGTGCGCACGCACGACTCCAAGCACATTTCCTTACATCCCAATCAACGTGGAATTGAGCGCACATGTTGGAGTACCCGACCCCTCCCTGTCCACGCCCCTATTTAAATAAGCAAATCATAATGAAATGAGCCCTGCACCTGGGATTCCCCTCTCTGCATGATCAGAAAATCAATCAATTCGTATAGCGTATATTTGTATAGCGCCAAATCAAAACAGAAGTTGTCTCAGGACATTTTCCATATAGAGCTGGTACAAACCAAGTTCTTTTATCTACAGAAAACCAACAATTCCCCCATGAGCAAGCACTTGGCGACAGTGGCGAGGAAAAACTTCCTTTTAACAGGCAGAAACCTCGGGCAGAACCAGACTCTGGGTGGGCGGCCATCTGCCTCGACCAGTTGGGTGAGAGAGGGAGAGCAAGAGAGGGAGAGTGAGACAGACACAGACAGACAGAAATGCAGTCAGAGGGAGAGAGAGGGAGAGACAGACATGCAATCACAGTAACAGTGACAGTGGATGTAATAATAGCAGTGGCAGTTGCAGTGGATGTCAGGCAGGGCCAAGGCGGGAGATGCAGCTGAAATCCACAATCCAGATTCAGCCACTGTGTAACCTGCAAGACGACAAAGCACAGAGACTCCGGGGAAGGAGCTAAGTTAGTAACACGCCGTGGTAGGACATGAAAGCGTGCAGATGGAGAGGGACAGAAGGACAGAGGAGCTCGGTGTATCTTTGGAGGTCCCCCGACAGTCTAATCCTATAGCAGCATAACTAGGGGCTGGTCCAGGACAAGCCTGAGCCAGCCCTAACTATAAGCTTTATCAAAGAGGAAAGTTTTAAGCCTACTCTTAAATGTAGAGACAGTGTCTGCCTCCCGGACAAAGACTGGAAGATGGTTCCACAGGAGAGGAGCTTGATAGCTAAATGCTCTGACTACTGTTCTGCTTTTTGAGACTTTAGGAACCATAAGTAGACCTGCATTCAGGGAACGCAGTGTTCGAGTAGGGCAATAAGGTACTATGAGCTCTTTAAGATGAGAAGGTGCCTGGCCATTTATGGCTTTGTAAGTAAGGAGGAGAATTTTAAACTCTATTCTAAACTTTACAGGGAGCCAGTGCAGAGGGGTTAGTATTGGAGAAATATGATCTCTCTTCCTGGTTTTTGTCAGGACACGTGCTGCAGCGTTCTGGAGCAACTGAAGAATATTCAGCAACAAATTTGGGCAGCCTGATAGTAAAGAATTGCAATAATCCAGCCTGGAAGTTACGAATGCATGGACTAGTTTTTCTGCATCATTTTGAGACAAAATATGCCTGATTTTTGCGATATTACGTAGGTGAAAAAAGGCAGTCCTTGAAATTTATTTTACATGGGAGTGAAAGGACATGTCTTGGTCAAAGATAACTCCCAGATTCTTTACGGTGGTGCTGGAGGCCAGCGCAATGCCATCCATAACTGCTATGTCATCAGAAAGTGACTTTCTAAGATGTTTAGGGCCTACTACTATAACTTCAGTTTTGTCCGAGTTTAGCATCAGAAAATTGCAGGTCATCCAGGTCTTTATGTCATGAAGACATGCTTGTAGTCTAGTTAACTGACTGGTTTCTTACGGCTTCATTGATAAATATAGCTGGGTATCATCTGCATAGCAATGAAAATTTATTGAGTGCTTCCTGATAATCTTACCTAAAGGAAGCATATATAAGGTGAATAGAATTGGTCCAAGCACAGAACCCTGCGGAACTCCATAGCTGACTTTAGTGAGCGCAGAGGAGTCGTCATTAACACGTACAAACTGAGAGCGATCTGACAAGTAGGATTTAAACCAGCTTAGCACAGTTCCCTTAATGCCAATGAAGTGTTCCAGTGTCTGCAATAGGATGCCATGGTCAATGGTGTCAAATGCAGCACTAAGATCCAATAAGACTAGTACAGAGACAAATCCTTTATCAGATGCAATTAGAAGGTCATTTGTAACTTAAACCAGTGCTGTCTCTGTGCTATGATGTATACTAAATCCTGACTGGAAATCCTCAAATAAACTATTATTGTTTAGAAAGTCGCACAGCTGATTGGCAACTGCTTTCTCAAGAGTTTTTGAGAGAAAGGGAAGGTTGAATATCAGTCTACAGTTTGCTAAAACCCCTGGATCAAGAGTAGGCTTTTTAAAGGAGCGGTTTTATCACAGCTACTTTAAAGGACTGTGGTACGTAGCCTGTTGATAAAGAGAGACTGATCATGTCTAATACTGAAGAGTCAATTAGAGGTAATACTTCTTTAAACAGCTTAGTCGGGATAGGATCTAAAATACAGGTTGATGATTTTGCTGATGAAATTATTGAAATTAGTTGGTGAAGGTCATCAGGAGTAAAACAGTCTAAAACTGCGACAGACTGAGTAACAGTTTCTACTGTTTCTGTGTTTGAAGACAAAACAGTACCTGTTGACGGCAGGAGCTGATGAATTCTGTCTCTAATAGTTAGAATTTTGTCATTAAAGAAGCTCATGAAGTCATTACTGTTCAGAGCTAAAGGAATACATGGTTCAACAGAATTATGGCTCTCTGTCAGCCTGGCTACAGTGCTGAAGAGAAACCTGGGATTGTTCTTATTTTCCTCTATTTGTGCAGAGTAATAGGCTGCCCTGGCACTGCGGAGGGCTTTCCTGTATATTTTAAGACTGTCTTGCCAGGCGCACCGAAATTCTTCCAAATTGGTAGAACGCCATTTCCTTTCTATTTTCCGTGAAGTTTTCTTTAATTTGCGGGTTTGAGGAGTATACCATGGAGCTAACCTCCTCTGTTTAATTATCTTCTTTTTTAGGGGAGCAACAGATTCAAGTGTCATACGCAATGAACCTGTAGCACGATCAACCAGGTAGTCAATCTGGGAGGGACTAACATTAGCATAGGAATCCTTTGTTGTATTGAAACATAGCATTGAATTAAATACTGATGGGATCATATCCTTAAAATTAGCTACAGCACTATCAGACAGGAGTCTGGTATAAGAATTTTTGCCTACTGGCTGGTAGTCTGGTAATATGAATTCAAAAGTTATTAAATGATGGTCCGATAAAAGAGGATTCTGTGAGGAGACTATAAAGTCTTCGATTTCAATGCCATATGTCAGAACAAGGTCGAGGGTGTGGTTAAAACAGTGAGTTGGTTCATGTACATTCTGATGGAAGCCAACTGAGTCTAATACTGAGATAAACGCTGTGCTAAGGCTGTTATCAACGTCGACATGTACATTAAAGTCACCTACAATAATTACTTTATCTGCTTTAAGGACTAAGCCTGATAGAAACTCTGAGAACTCAGCTATAAATTCGGAGTAAGGACCAGGAGAGCGGTATACTATAACAAATAAAACTGGCTGCACTGTTTTCCATTTTTCATGAGAAAGAGTGAGAACAAGGCTTTCAAATGAGTTATAGTCGAGTTTAGGTTTAGGGTTGATCAAAAGGCTTGAGTCAAAAATGGCTGCAACTCCACCTCCTCTGCCGCTGTCTCAAGGAATGTGAGTATTAATATGGCTCGGAGGAGTAGCTTCATTCAGGCTCACATACTCTTCAGGACACAGCCAGGTTTCAGTCAGACAAAATAAATCAATATTTTGGTCCGATATTGACGCATTTACTAGAACAGCTTTAGAGGACAGAGATCTGATGTAGAGTCCACATTTAATTCTCCTATCTTGTTGTACTATTGCAGAGGTTGTTTTAATTTTAATTAGATTCTTATGTTTAACTCCTCTTCTCTGTACTTTTGGTTTACTTAGTTTACGTGGTCGGGGGGCAGACAGTCTCTATGGAGTGTTGGGTGGGTAACTGCTATGGAGGCGCAGAGAAGCGTGTAGGACTGCAGCTCTGCCTCCTGGTCTCAACTCTGAGTTGTCGGGGGTTAAGTTCATAAATAAAATCGGTCAGATTTCTAGAGATGAGAGCTGCTCCCTCCAAAGTGGGATGGATGCCGTCTCTCCTAATCAGACCAGGTCTTCCCCAGAAAGTCTGCCAATTATCAATGAAACCCACACCATTTGCTGGACACCACCTCGACAGCCAGCGATTGAAGGATGACATTCGGCTAAACATATCATCACTGGTCAGATTTGGCAGGGGTCCAGAGAAAACTACGGAGTCTGACATCGTTTTAGCATATGTACACACCGATTCCACATTAATTTTAGTGACCTCCGATTGGCGTAACCGGGTGTCATTACCGCCAACGTGAATAACAATCTTACGGTATTTACGCTTATCCTTAGCCAGCAGTTTCAAATTTGATTCGACGTCGCCCGCTCTGGCCCCCGGCAGGCATTTGACTATGGTTGCTGGTGTTGCTAACTTCACGTTTCTCAAAATGGAGCTGCCAATAATCAGAGTTGGTTTCTCAGCGGGTGTGTCGCCGAGTGGGGAGAACCTGTTAGAAACATGAAGCGGTTGGTGGTGACCAGTGGGCTTCAGCTTGGGACTATGCTTCCTTCGAACAGTCACCCAGCCTCCCTGGTTTCCCAGCTGCTCGGGAGCTGTCGAGGGACGGCTAGCAGGAGCTGCACTTGGTCGGTCTGCACCGGCTACGGGGGCTTGGCTAACTACAGCTAATGGTTTGGTTTCCATGGTGCAGAGCCGAGCTTCCAATTCACTAAGCCTCGCCTCCAACTCACCAAATAAACTACATTTATTACATGTACCAGTATCACTAAAGGAGGCAGAGGAGTAGCTAAACATGTGACACCACGCAGGAGAGAGCTGGAGAGGGACAGAGGGAAGCCATCGCTAGCTGCTAGGCTAAGCTGGTGTAGCTAGCAGAGCAGACAAGCGCATAGACAAATGAAATTGACAGTCACTAAATAAACAGACTTATGGGTGCTTGAACAGAACTAATGTTACTTTAGAGCGCGGACAAAAGGCCGCTCAGCACGTCAGTTGATTTCCTCACCTCACTCTCGGAAAGAAAGCTATTCACTCCACTGTTAGACTGAAAAAAAAAGAATTTCACTGAAAGCAAATTGGAGGCGCTACTCACTGAAGTGGAGGTGCTCTTCGGCACGGTGTCCTCCGGCATAAGCAACAAACGGAAGAGGAGTGAGTGGGAGAGTGTGTGTGAGGCTGTCAATGCTGTGGGGTCAGAGAAGCGCACACAAGCAGAAGTGAAAAAGCAGCGGTCCGACATCAAGGTGGATGTGAAGCGTCTAGTGGGGGGATCTGCTGCTCTGGCAGTGGTATAGCGTGCCGGTGTGCCACATTGTGGAGGATGCCACACGCCATCACAATGCAGCACACCTTCTCGGGACTGTACAGCAGCAAATCCCCAGTCCTGTCCAGGCAGCACCACCGTCCCTTCAGCAGACCGATTGTCCTCTCAACGACTGACCAAGTGTGGGAATGGAGATCATTGTACCTCCACTCTTGGTCAGTCTGAGGGTTGGTGAGAGGGGTCATCAGCCAGCTTGTAAGTGGGTAGCCACGGTCACCTGGGGTCAATTGAAAGCAGACAAAGTAAACTGGATTTACAGTTTCCATTTGTTAATTTTATACACTGCATACATGGATCACACACTATTGTTGCAAATTAGTGCAGAATTGCGCCAGGGAAAAGGTGAGGCTGATTAAGACATTTCACACTTTACGCACGGGGTTATTGACATGAGTACTTTGCACACAGAGACAATCAGGGGCTTGTCGAATTTAACATGTATTCCATGTCAGCCACAGTATGTTCTAAAACATGGGGATGTTGGACTTTTTAGCACATTTAAGTTAGCTCTCTTAAATGTTAGGTCTTTGGCAGGCAAATTATTCTTAATCAATGACTTCATCATCAAGCACAAGCTTGATTTTATGTTTTTAATTGAAACTTGGTTAGTTTCAGATAACGATAACGGTGCAGCAGTTCTCAATGAGTCAACCCCTCCGAATTTCAGTTTCATAAGTGAAGTAAGAGTGCATAAGAGAGGAGGCTGAGTCGCCATTTTGTTTAATGATAGCATTCAATGCAAGAGAGTCTCTTATGGTCAGTTTGAAACTTTTGCCATTCAATCAAAGTCTCCCTGTCAATCAGTCTTCGTAACCATCTACAAAAATACAATGCAAAGTTTTCTACTGTCTGTCTGTCTGTATGTATTGATTTTGACTGTGTTGTGTTAGTGGGTGGCGTCAACATTCATGTTGATAATCTCAAAGATGGATGTGCTAAAGAACTTTTGAATATTCTGGATCATTTTGGCCTATCTCAACACGTAACACATTCAACACATAACAAAGGGCATATATTAGATTTGGTTATCTCCAAAGGGCTTAATATCTCTGAGGTTGTGGTGACAGATGTTGCACTTTCTGATCATTACTGTGTGTCATCTAAAATGCTATTCTTATGCTATTCTTAACAAAAGTGGAACAGAGGTAATCAAAAAAGCGTTAATGATAACACCTGTGTAGTCTTAACTCAGTCTTTTACACCATCACCAACACAGCCCTCAGCTTCAACTGATGACCTTGTAAATAGTTTCAGTTCCAAAGTTATGACTATTATTGACTCCATTGCCCTAATTAAGACCAAAGTTCTGTCAGGAAGGAAAAAGGCACCTTGGAGAAACACCACACTGGTCAAAGTCCAGAAAAGAGTCTGCAGACAGGCAGAGCGCAGGTGGCGAAAAACCAAACTCCAGGTTCACTATGAGATTGACAAAAACAGCCTCCACACCTATAACCATGAATTAAAGAAGGCAAGGCAAGCATTCTTCTCAGAGATTATCAACAGAAACTGTAATAAAGCCCCCACTTTGTTTTCTGTTGTGGATAGACCGACAAACCCCACAGCATTAGTCCCTCCTGAACTGCTATCCAACAAGTCATGCAATGATTTTGCATCCTTTTTTACAGATAAAATTTCAAGGATAAGACAAACAGTGCGCAGCTTCAGCTCAGGCAAAATGATAAGTCCATCTGTGCCTTCTTGTTCCCCAGTTAATCTAGCACATTTTAACTTTCTGGATTGTACAAGGCTGACAGAAACTGTATCACGGTTAAAATCCACAACATGCTGCCTTGATACTCTGCCAACAAACTTTTTTAAAAATGTTTTTCATTACATAGCTCCAGATGTGTTGCAGATAATAAATAATTCTCTTCAGTCCGGTCAGTTTCCTCAGGCCTTGAAAACTGCAGTAATAAAACCTTTCCTAAAAAAAGCGAATTTGGATGCTTCAGTAATAAGAAACTACAGGCCAATATCAAATCTTCCCTTTTTAGGAAATATTATTGAAAGAGTTGTTTTTCAACAAACGCATGCTTTCATGATGCAGAACAATATTTTTAATGCATTTCAGTCTGGATTTCGTCCATACCACAGCACTGAGACTGTACTTACCAAAGTTTTAAATGACATACATCTGAATAATGATGCTTCCAAAACCTCAGTCTTAGTATTGTTAGATCTCAGTGCTGCCTTTGATACAG